>NW_022146383.1:0-193570 GCF_002938485.1 Sitophilus oryzae | reverse complement strand
GAACTGGACACTTATCCTTACTTTTAATTGTGACAGGTATTAAAGTACGCCTCCGCTCAGGGTCAATGCTTCAGGGATTATTTGGTGAGTCTGTGATTTATTATATATTTGTTTTCCTGACAATATAATACTTTAAAACATTTTAATTATCCTGTCACGAGTTATGGTTTTGTTAGTTGTTTAGATCGTTTATTATTTTATAAAGAAAGTAAACAAAAAAAAATCTTACATGTATTTCACTGGAGTCTGACAATTTTCCTGATTAATTTTCTTAAATTAATTTTTGTAGTTTAATCTTTTTTGGCATGATACAGAGGAGGAAACAGTTGTTTTCTTAGTACGATTTAAGACTGAAATCTTTATTCTCTTTCTTATTTTTGATATTTCTATTTATTATTATTTGGGTCTATAGAATTTAGACAATTTCATATTACGGAGATACCGTATGATCGAGAAAAAACGGCGTCAGCTATGGCTATGGAATGAAGATCGCTGTCATTTTATATGTAAATTTATATGGGAAATGTCATCGATGTTCATTTCCCAGCCAACTGGACGCCAATTTTTTCGATCATACGGTATATCAGCTGTGTGTTTTGATATTTTTGATATTTTGATATATTTTTGAACCTGGTATACAGGGCGGTCAAGATTTAATGCTTGGATCTGAATTTTTTTATTTAAATTAAAATTTTTAATAGTTTAAACATTTTTTTTTCATGGTAGATACACTTGTAAGTTTATCTATTGTTGGGACTTCCTTATACAGGGTGGTCAATATTTTTTTGTGACTTTTAAATTTTTTTAATTTCAAGATATTTGACATTTGATAAAGTTTGAAACTTTATATTTACAGACATTTTGGTTTGTATTTTTCCCTATACAGGGTGGACAAGCATTAAATTTTCGACTTTGATTTTTTTTTATCTCTAGGTGTTTGAAATTTGATATAAATTTTTAACGTTATACTTTTTTTGTTATATTTTGATACTTATTTTGATTATTTTGATACTTTTACTATACAGGGTGAATTTGACCATTTTGATTTTGTTTTTGTTGATTAATTGATTGCAATTAATTTAACAGGTTTTAAAATTGTCGATAACTGACATCTATATCAAGTTTAGCTTTTTTGGTAACTTTTTGCAGTAAAATCCCATACAGACGGATTTACAGATACTTGGAGATTCTTATTTGCATACATAGAGGGGTGACGATTTCTCTATTGTACTGCAGAATCTCTAGTTTTTTTTGTTTAGGTATGGTTGTTTCGCGAGCAATCATACCATTATTTTGGTTTAGGATAGCTATCAGTAAGATAATTGTTAGTTTAGTGCCCGTTGAGTTGTCATGAAGACAACTACATCCTGTATGACTGTTGGGAAATGGTCATACGTTTATTTAGTTTAAGTCTAGTTTACTTTAGCTTGTTTAGTACTTTAGTCCGTGTACAATATTTGTACATATTTGAGTCTGGATTTGACAGTCTGACATTTTTGTGACTTTAGTCAGTTTTGGGTTGAATCTAGTACTGGTTTATTGTAACTCTTTGAGTTTGGTTGTCATTTTGACATTTGGTATTGAGTTTGATCTATGGCTATGACCTAGCCTATGGTCATGGTTTGGGTCATGTGGCTCGTATCCGCTCTACATGGTGGGCGAGTTGGTAAAGAATAGCCATGTACGGGTTCCTCGTGACGGTAAGAGTCCGTCAAATGCCACCATAGTATGTGATAAGTCTCATAACATCGAGAGTGTCGGAAATTCTTTTCGTACACCTTATCCACATATTACGTATATAGTATTACTTTTGTAGTAATATCTATAATTAATAAGTTTTACTTTTGTAGTAATACTTATAGTAAAACTTATATTCATTGATTTGATTTTGATTTTGATTTGAGATACCTGTTAGGGTTCCGTCGCCATTTGCTCGACAGGGCGTTGACCTTCCATCGACTACCCTAGGCGATGAGTAGGTTTTGTTTTTTTTTGCTTTCTGAGATAATGCTCAGAAGGTTTTTAGTTGCGTATTTTTTTTGTATATATAGTCATTTTGGGATATCGTTGTAGATATGCTCTATTTATCTCATTTTAGTTGATGTACACTACTGTGCATCCCCTCATGCTGACAGATGTAGGGTATTATTTTTCCACATTCATTTCATTTTATCTTTCTTTACAGTTCTGTCTCTTGGTGATTATCTCTGGTTTTTGTTGTTGTTGGTTCTAGTCACTGTGATGGAGAGAAGGGTTGAGTTAGAGCGAATTTTGTTGAGGTGTTTAGGCTTGGGTAACCTTCTTCAGCCTTTGTTGCTCTAGTCTGTAATTCCTTGTCTGACGTTGTTAGTATGATACATTCCGTTTGAGAGAAGGTTTGAGCTGGAACAGTATATTTGTCTGGTTGTCTTGGTCTTGTAGTACCGACCGTCGTCAACCTTTAACTGCTCTAGTTCTATAATTCCTTGTCTGGTGTTGTTAGTATTGTTCATTCCGTTTGAGAGAAGGTTTGCACTGGCACAGTAAATTTGTTTGGTTGTTTTGGTTTTAGGGTACCGGCCGTTGTAAACCTCTAGCTGCTCTAGTAGCGTGATGTTCCTGCTCTGGCGTAGTTGATCTGATATGAACTAGAATTTTGGTTTCAAGAATTATCACCAAGATTATAAACCGAGACGTATCGATACCATGAATGGATCGACGTTCTCTTTAATTTTTGTTGAGTCGCGTTGTTTTAGAACATAGCGTATTTTGGAGTCTACACGTGTCTAGCCTGAGTTATGGATAATTTACACCTATATCGTTATAAAACACCTAACTATAGCAGTATTTATTAATCTTGCGTACCATATTAGCTGATGTACCTCCGTATTATTTTATTTTAGCAGAACAATGGCTCGAGTATCTCTGTACATTACGGCGTATCCAGTGACCAGCAACTTTAGTAATTTTACACCTTTAATTTTTTTTAAGATCTCCTGCGTCATGTATTCTGAAATTTACGAAGTAGTTTTCTTCTTTTGATTTTTTTTTACTATCCCCAGATTTGTGAAGAGGAAAGTACCTTTCAGATCCATTTCTTTTCTTTTCGGAGGAGAGCAGTGTAACGTTTTTAGTTCGTCACATGTTTTTTTTATATATAATATATGATGTCTGGCCTATCATCACCAGATTCCCTCTCGTTCAGGCCGGATAGTTTATTTGACGCGCTTGGCGTAATTTATACGTTCTCTAGCCCACAACCCTGTTATCGTTTGACACAACTCTGTTATCGCTGTGGAGGCGCTGTCAACATCGCTTCTGTCAACTCTCTGTGCTGTGGACTCACTTTTGCTTTTAGCGCTCTGTAGCCTAACCTAACCATCCCGGCTTTTAGAAATGGTGATTATTTAAATCTTGCTGTATAATCTGAATCAGCTGCTATTTCAAAGCAACAGGTAAAGATGAGATATTATCCTTTTAGATTCGATATTATTACTGCATATATTTAGGGTGGAGTTTTGGATGTCCCAACTTATCTTGTATTTGTATTTTGCTGGCCTGTTGGCGTCCCTTTTCTTTTGTCCTCCAGAATGTCACATGGAAGAAAGGACAGATTCTTTATTATTTATTGAGCCCTCGGAAGTAATTCGGGGTAGGTTCATTTTGTTATTAGACCTTGTTTGATTTTAAACAAGAGTTTCATATTTTTAGGGTCCAAGGTATGGGCAGGTGTCCCTTATCTCTGTATTGATTCCTAGGTTATGGTCCAAGGTACGGGTAGTGTTTCCTTGTACCATTATCCTATGTACGGATGTCCTGTGGGCGAGTGTCCCCAGTAGGAATGATTTTTCTTACATATACCCTGTAAACATTGTGACATCACATTAAACTAATATTTTACGTAACGCATTTTACTTGTTATGTAATTTCTAAGTTCCGCATTAGTCACAGAGAAGTAACAATTAACTTACATTTAACGCATAATGTCGTACCTGGGTGCATGATAATATGACATAATTTTTACATAAAAGTTTAAGATGAAGTATAGGACGTAACATTTACGTAAATATGTGATAACTAAAATTTATGTGAATATTATATGCATATGATTACTTACCTATATTATATTCAAATCACAAAATTTACATCACATGTACATAACTTTTATAACCTTAATTATTAACCATTCCAGTACTTTTTTTTTTAAATGGTAAAACAGTACCTAAAAAAATTTGCACAAAAGAATTAAGAAAAAATCTAAATAACAAGAAAGAAATTAAACAAATCGATATTATAACAGGTGTCCCAATAAGTCTGGACTCCGGCAAATAGGTACTGTAACTTAGAAATAGCCTACGACATCATACACAGAGAACTAGTTATTTTACCACTGTTTTTATTTCAGCCTTTCAACACCCTATCGATATGATCTAGAAATAGTTATAAGTAACAAATATTTCAGTTGCACGGTTCAACAAATTCATTTAAAAAACAGATGACAAATAAATTGAACTTCACATTATCAAAGAGTTAAAATGAAACACTTTTCATAGGCAGATCTTTTCTGTGTGTAGAAGTAGAAGAGAATGTACTTTTAGATATTTTTAGGTTTACATTCATGGAAAATAATGAATAACATGGGTCAAACGTTTTAATTGCATGTACCACTTGGGACTAAAGAAAAGAACAGTTTTAAGATCTATTTTGATCAGGTGCTCATTTATAATCATGCGTTTATTCTACTCTCCTGCCATTATTAGACTTATTTTTTTCTCTTTTGAGACGCTGATGGCTGAGCCGTAACTATTCCCCCATAATTTTCTCCACTTCGTATTTGGAGCTTCTTTGTTGTTGCAGAATTATATCTAAAAATACAATATATTTATTAAGTTTAGTGATTTCTGGCAACCCAAATATACTAACCTAACAAAAGCTTCATACACGTAGTGTCCTGGAGCTTATAATTTCCCCTGTGCCCAACATAAGAGCATTCAGTGCCCAACTTGTTTGATAGTAGGGACGGGAGAATTCTGTTAATGCTGTCCTTCGTATCTCGGCCTCCGATCTGCTTAATGTACTGGATCTAAAAATAATGTTATAGTTTGAATTAAAATATTAGAGCAAACGCATTAATTATTAATGTAATGTAATCTGATGTCACTCAATAATTTTTTTATTTGATGAATTTATACAAGCACGATCCCTACATTACAACATTCATAATGAAAATGTTAAATTTGACAGGTGTCCAATTTGACATTTTTTAAATTAATGTTTACATTTTTTGACAAATTATAATAAGCTTGGCTGTTAAACTGTCACTATAGATTTTTACAAATTACAAATTGCCACCGTGCGGTCTACAACAATTGAGTCCACTGAGCCCTTAGAACTTCTGACTTACTTACATAACATTTCTTTAATTCATTATCATTGGTCAGATCACTGTCAAATATTTTTAATTCCTCAATGTCATTAATGGAAATTCTTGCCATAAGTGTTTCTATTTTTTCATAGGAGCAATTGTTGCTCTGTTGAAGTGTTAAAGCTTTCAGGCCTATATCAATACTTTCAACATATTTTTTTATTGCAAAACATGTAGCAGAAAGGTTTCCTAAAACAAAAGGCAGTATTAACCACAAAATATACACCATACAGAAGCGACAAAGAGATTTGCTTCAAAATTTTTAGGAGGGGGTAATGCTGGTTAACTGTCAAACGTGACGTCAAAGAATTATACACCAAAAAAAAATTCACGACCGCAGGTATAATTATTTCTAGATATTATGCATAAAAGACTAAAAAATATATTTCATAATTATTTATTTATTTTTATTCTAAATAAAAATACTGATTTAAATCCCTCTAGCTTTTAAAAATTAAATAAACCTGCTTTTCATCATTTTCTATTAAAATCTAACAATTTTCTTTCAGTGTGAAATGCTGTTCAAGGCGCACGGATGTCAAACGTGACGTCACGCAATTAGTTCCCATTTGACCAATGCTATTCAAAGCTCTTTGTCGCTTCTGTATGGTGTATATTCTGTGGTATTAACATAATAAGTAAATATTGTGCAATAATCAACTTACGAATTGAAAACTCAAGACCTGCTATTGTTGGAGTTTCTGTAAATGAAGAAGTTGATATTACCCTAACCGCAGGAAATAACATTTAATTATTTAAAGATGCTTTACCCACCTCTTACAACGATTGGAATATTTTCCTCTACTTTTTCCCGGCTATCAATTACTGATTCTACAACTTCATAATCATGACCTGGTTGCTCAGCAGTCTGCTCAATCTCAATGACTACTTTATCGCCAGTATTGTATTTGTCTTCTACAGTTGCCTCAATTTTTTTCCTCAAGGTAGTAATAGTGGTATTAGATGCCTTTTTTATTTTATTACCCTGTTTGGGAGTTGGGGGCGGAGTGACATCATCCACGCTGCCATCATCTGTTGATTCAGATATTTTACGAAATTTAATATTTCTTTTACCCATAACGGCTTCTTCGATTCCAGTTTCATAGCCAGGGTTTTCGGCCTTTTTACGAGCACTCTCTAGAGTGGCTAAAAGTTTAGAAAATGTGTAATAAAAAAGGTTTTTTTTTTCAATTGAAAAATTTAAAAAAAATTTAGTTACACAGGGTGTTAATTAAGTATGTGCAATACACTGAACAGACGATTCTTTGAGTGATTTTAAGACAAAAAGTTCATATAAACATGGTTCCGCAAATGCTTCGTTTTCAAGATACAGGGTGTTAAGCTAAAAAATGGTTTTCCCCAAATATTTTAAATATGCTTTAGGTACCCAATTGTGGCTATCTTAGCCCTAACTTGATTAAAACTATTAAGTCCAGTGGCGTCCCGAGCGGCACCTCAACGTATATTTTTGACAGTAAAATGTACGCCAGTGACTTTTTTTATAATTTAGATATTTTTTTACATAAAGCAACTAAAAATAAAACTTTGTTTCTTGAAGTATTTTCTTATTTTGCTTTATTTTCAAGATAAACAATAAGAACTATTTTATTGCATATCTCTCGACAACCCACATTAAACATGGCGAAAATAGAAAATAATTGCAGCATTTGGTAAACAACATTAAATTAAGTGTTTATTTGGTATTGTTGTTACATAATAAAAAAATAATAAATAATAATTTCCAAGAGAAACTTTTCCCCATGTTTCATGTGTGGTATCAGGGATATGGAATAAAATGGTTTTTATTTTTTATCTCGAAAACGAAGCAAAATACGAAAATACTTCAGGAAACAAAAAAAGTTTTATTTTTAGTTGCTTTATTTAATAAAATATCTAAATTATTAAAAAGTCGGTTCGGACATAGGTAATAAAAACAAGATTTTGGAAAATAAAAAATTATTTTAAACTTAAGTTTGCCGTTTTAAAAATTTTGCCATTGAAATTTACGGTAAAATTTCAACGATTTATAGTGATGTATGAAAATGGTTTTTATTTTTTACACGAAAACGGTGCGTCGGGCGTCGTACGAAAAAAAGTCAAGAGATCAAATTTGATCCAGATTTAATGTAGATTTTAAAAATAATTATTATTAATAGCGTACCATTTTTTTTCTTTAATAATATTTAGTTTGAATACCGTAGGGACGCCACTGATGAAAATAAAAAATAGTAAATAGCATCAAAAAATGTCATTTTATGGTAAAATAACGAAACAATGTGTACCAAATTTAGTGATTTTGGTCCAACAGGGCCCTCTGAGATATTAAAAAAAAACTCTTTTTAGGGGCGATATTCAGGGGGCTGTAAATCCGAAAAGGGGGGCCACTCGCCAAAAAAAAATAACTCACCTATTTTTTTTCAAGAATCTATGACCAAATCTTGTTGTATTAATTTCCGGACACCCTGTATAAAAATTAATATTTTAAAAACATGCGGGCTATTACTTTAATAGTGTAGTAGAGGTATAGCTACCATATGTTCATCTATTTGCAATCTTAACATTTTCTTTAAAACCTCATCAATGTTGAAAGAAATTAGGTTTTGTGATAAGTCTGAGTTACTTACTTGGTTTATACCAAGCATCTCTTCAGAATTACATGGAACTTTAAAAAATGGTTTGGAAATACTTTAAAATCTACCTGTACATAGAATATTCGAATTAACTTTAGAGAAGGACTGTATTAAAACAATCCGCTTATCTTTAAGCTGGCAACAATTCTCATTAAACTTTAAAGATAAAGTAAAGTTACCCAACTCAACTTTTGTTACTATATTTTTTTACTATGAATAATTGGCAATTCAGAAGTTTTAATTTTATCATCATTTACACTTAATTCTTCAGTTATACGGTTGAACAATTGCTGTAAAGGAAATCTACTATTTTTTAACATACACTTGATTTTTGTGAACTTATTTTCGAATTTAAAAGCGCTGAATAAATCTAAAGCACCATGAGTTTTAGCATCCTCTGCTATGTGAATCAGATTATGTACATTATGTGTATATTGTCCATATCCAAAAAAGAAACCAAACTTTTTGACATAGTAAACCATTAGCTCCTGAGCATATTCAATATTTTCTTTAGAGAGATCTTTCTGACACAATAGTCGCACTGCTACTACCAGTGATAAAAAATGTTCGTAAACCTTTTTATATACTATGTTTTTTAAAATAACAGGACCAACATACAATAAAAATAACCTGAATTCGGTGGCCTTCCACATTGCAAGGGAGGTAAAACTACGTGGCTTTGTAGCAAATTCGGATATTATAAAACCACTTGTAGAAACATAACATTCTTCTAATTGAGAGAGTTGGGTTTTGTTAAGACGGACCTCTTTATTTCCATTAAACTATAATAACAAAGTTCTTTTAGTAACACCTAATAAAATCAAATGCATATAATCGAGGGGAAACTGGGTGACCATGTCAATATTTAACTCCTCCAGTGCTGACACTCCATGGTGATGCTCAGACTGTAGTTTATTTCTGAAAGACTCATTAGTTCTTAAAGGTAAATCAGTTTCGAGAAATACTATTTTGCCTTCAAAATAATCTCCTTCAATGATACACTTTGTGCAGCTAAAATATCCGGTATGACCTATAACATTCAATATGTATGCTTTTGCTGGGGCATCACAAATTATGGCACCTAGTTTAATTGTAAATGATCTATTAAAAAGAGTAAACCCACTTGCTTCCAAATCTTTATACTCGTTAATAAAATACATTAAGAATTCCCTAGATTCTTTTGGTTTACTAGACCCATGAAAAACCCCAATAATAAAAGGTTCTATTTTAGTATCTTTAATTACTACATCTCCTAAAATAGGCCAAAACTGGCTTTTAGAGGACTTGGCAATTGGTAAATCATCAATATTAATATTTAGTTTTAAATTACAATCATGAGAATTTAGACACAAATTATATTTTTTTATTTTAAAAATAATTCTCTGAACATTACTGAATAAACCAAAATGAACGTAATTTCCACCTTCCATTTTAATTATTTCATGTGACCCTGATTTTGGAGTATTCAGCAAAGTTCGAGCATCTTTAGGCAAGTCCCCATTACCATGATTACGCAAAATGGTTAACAGATCATTTACTAAGCTGTGAGAAGCATTGTGGTTGACAAATGCATCTTGCAAATCATTCAATAAGGAGTTATTAGAAGTTATATTGACTTGAACTGTATTTTGAATATTGATGGAATCTTCGAGAGAATAATTTTTCACAAATATATTATTTGCTGTCAGGTTTGCCTTACTTCGTCCACCGTCTCCACCGATATTATTACTAATGGAAAGAGAGTGTATGTCTTTAAAATCATCTGTTTGATTATTAATAGAGATTTCAACACTTTCAAGAGCAGCATTTTTCACTACCTCCACCTCCATAGAGGTTTATGCCATTGATCGAGCCATTGATTCTTCCAATGCAACCCTAGCTTTCTTTTTACAAACTTCCTGCTTTTCTTGGCTAACTATCCTTTGTCGATGTCTTTTACTTAAATTAGTGAAATCTCGAGACATTTTTAATTGAAAATTTAAAGAGAAAGCACCAAAAAGTCTACTAAAATAAATTACGATGGCCATCAATAATATGCCAGGAAAAATCAATGGCGGAGTACTTTTACAACTTGGAAACTTATATTAAAAAAACTTACTTTTATTAAAAAGCAATTTGAAAAGAAGAACTTACCTTTAAAATGCACAATAAGCACACACCAAAAAACCTCTCCTTTAATTGTTTAGATTATGTATTTCTCTAAATATTGAACCACAATATAATAATATAATCAATATAATTAATAATTTTACCGGCACCAAACGACGCCAAAGGACCAAAGGACAAGGCGGAAGGCGGATACGACTGACGCGCTATTGACATTTTATGATTTCCCTGTGCCTATAAGCGCGGAGAATTCAAATTTTAAAATTTATTTATTCAGAGTATTACGTAAAATAAATCAGATTACTTCCAATACGTTAATTACATAAATGTTGTCACCCAAAATATACGTAATAATCTTACATAAAAAGAATGTACGGTATTTTACATAAATGAAATATAATATAATCTATTTAGATAAAATATGTTTACATTTCTATATAAAATTGAGGTAAACTGCTTACAGCAATATTACATTCCTTTATTAATATAAATAAATGATTCAGTGCGTTATTTAAAAGCTTAGGTGCGACTGTTTATGTAAAAAATACTTTCTACAAGAATCAAGGAACAAATTTTATGTAAAATTTTTGTAAAACATATATAAATATGTAACAGACAGTGTGTAGTAAAAAAATATATTTTAGTTTTACGTAAAATTAATGTTAATATAATTTTTATTGTTGTCGATCCAATAATATATAATGTGTTCTTTTTTTATAAATTGGATTAGGATCGAAAGAAATCAACAGAAGTCCTTTGTTTTAAATTTGTCATGTTGATTTCTTTCGATCCTAATCCAATTTATAAAAAAAGAACACATTATTAATGTTAATGTAACACAATTGTTTACTGGGTAAAGTGCCCCAGCGTGGATGTAGCTTGAGCCCCATGCTGCTTCGTTCCCATCTACAAGCTAGTTAGTAGTTACGGCTATTCCAATTCATGGTGTCCTCATTCTGGCCCCTTTTGTAGTATCGGATGGCCGAGTACAGAGATGTGAGCCCACCTCACGCTGTTACTGTTTGCAGCAAGATTACATAAAGAATAGCTAAGTGTAGATTTAAGTTCTAGTTTTACATTTAACATCTAAAACATTTTCAGTCTTAAACAATAACGTACAGTGTGTCCCATTTTGGTTGAAATCATAGGGTACG
The DNA here is from genome assembly GCF_002938485.1 of Sitophilus oryzae. Lineage (NCBI taxonomy): Eukaryota > Metazoa > Arthropoda > Insecta > Coleoptera > Curculionidae > Sitophilus > Sitophilus oryzae. The sequence goes on along the minus strand of NW_022146383.1, from coordinate 182,276 downwards.
AACATAGTGGAGGCAGGTTTCTGCTTTCCGGCAACCAGCGCTGTCTCTGGGGACCTATTCTTGACCACTCGCATCTTCAAATATCGCTCGCATCTCGCATCTCCTAAAAAGCCATATAACAATACACAGATGCGTAACTTTGCGTATATGCATCACGTGTATTGTATATGGCTATTTCGGAGATGCGAGAAGGTTTCGGAAGTAGATAATTAAGAGGAAATTTACCTGATTAACTAACCTAACCTAACCAAACCATATTCAAACGCTGCGCCCGCCTCGCCGGGGCCGCACATAGATGTATTTGGTCTATAAACCTGGCCAAAAGTGATATTTTTTTATTTTCATTTTTTATCTTAACTGAATACAAATCTATAAATACTAAATGTATAAATAATATATTATAATATATTTTAGTTATAATATATTATAATATATTTTAGTTTTCTATATATATATAATATATTTCAGTTAAAAGTATGAATTATCTCGAGTATATTCTGAATATTTCTAAGATTATAAAAATAGTGGAATTGTTTGTAGTGCTTTTTTTGCAAATTGTTCATAATAACTCTCATGATGGATACAGAGCCAGCTTTGTTTGTTTGCTCTGTTCTGTTTTATGCCATATTTTTATTTTGAAACGTTTCCTTCTATTCTATTTTTTTATAATGTTTTATATTTAAAAAATCAGTGGCATTTTTATAAGGTGTAAGACTATTCGGCAATATTCCGCATGGAAATTAGTATCCGTTCAATGCTTAAAGTCTCCAGCATTGGAATATGCACAAAAATCTTGCCAATATTTGCCACTGCCAAAAAAAACATTGATTTAAATAGATTCTTAAAGGAAATAGTCTTTACCCTATTAACACCCATCCTCGCTCAAATATCGTCTATAATATACAAATTACTTTCTTGTTCTAGCATCCTCATCCAATTGCTTGGTTTTGCACAGAATGGCCCTATTTGATCGGTGGAAAGGGTTTCAGAGTAGAGGAAAAAATATTGTGTAGGAAAAACAAAATGGGGTTCCATATTAGCAACCTCTCCTCTAATTAATAATTAATATTACTAGCAAAAAAGCAAAAAAATCATAAAACATAATTTTGGCCAACTTTTAGTTCTTAATACCCCCTGTGCGCCGTCGGCGCGTGCAAAAGCAGAAATAAATAAATTTTCGTTCCGGTAAAAGCGAGAACGCCGATGAAGTGTGCGAACACAGTGCAAGCAGGTTTGCCGCTTACTGGTAGCCAGCGCCAATCTGGGTACCTATTCTTGACATCGTTCGCAACTTTGCGTATACGCATCACGTGTATTGTTATAAACAGGGTATCCCAGAAATAAGTGCAAGTATTTTAAAGGGTGGTAGATCTCGATAAAAGAAACACATTTTCTCTTTATCGTTTTTCAAATAAGTCCAAAATAACGGAGTTATTTTACTTTGAAAATTTCCAAAAAAAATGATTTTTTGCTCAAATTTTGAGAACCTTCTTCATGTGCCTTCTCCTCATCGGAGGTTGGCGACCATCAATTGGAATTCCTCCCTGTCTTGAGCCAAACGGATAATTGCACTTGCCTCTCCTATATTAAACCATGGCACTGGCGCAAATTCCGCATGCAGGAAAACCGTTTACGCCCGATGCCTCGTCGTCCTTCAATCTTTCCCTCAACGATCAGCTGTAGGAAACTATATTTGTTATTTCGAAAAATATGACCAAAATATGCTGCTTTTCGTCGTTTTATTGTAGTCAATAGTTCTTGGTCCTTACATATTCTTTCCAATACTTCGAGATTTGTTTGAGAACCACTGGATCTTTTCTGGATTTTCTTTCTTATAAATTTAATCTACTACCTATGTTGCCATATTATCAAGAAATTATTTTTTTAAATAAAAACTAAAAAAAATTGCAAAAAAATTCCAAAAATATTTTCAAAAAATTCCGAATTTTCAAAAAAAAATATTTAGAAAAAAACCTCATAGGCGTGTTTCTGGGGTTGAACTATACTACCAGTTAAGTTAAAATACTTGCACGTATTTCTGGGACACCCTGTATATGGGTACATAGTAGCGCCGCGCCGCGCCCCGCCTCGCGCTTATAACTTTGAAAAATTAAAGCGTGTTATCAAATCGGCTAGTTCACAGTGAAAGCAGGTAGGCGCCGTCAACCAGCGTTCATCGGCTTTCTCGCTTTTACCGGAACGAAAATTTATTTATTTCTGCTTTTGTACTCGCCGACGGCGCACAGAGCGTATTAAGAACTAAAAGTTGGCCAAAATTATGTTTTATGATTTTTTTGCTTTTTTGCTAGTAATATTAATTATTAGTGGAGAGGGTGCTAATATGGAACCCCATTTTGTTTTTCCTACACAATATTTTTTCCTCTACTCTGAAACCCTTTTCACCGATCAAATAGGGCCATTCTGTGCAAAACCAAGCAATTGGATGAGGATGCTAGAACAAGAAAGTAATTTGTATATTATAGACGATATTTGAGCGAGGATGGGTGTTTTAGGGTAAAGACTATTTCCTTTAAGAATCTATTTAAATCAATGTTTTTTTTGGTAGTGGCAAATATTGGCAAGATTTTTGTACATATTCCAAAGCTGGAGACTTTAAGCATTGAACGGATACTAATTTGCATGCGGAATATTGCCGAATAGTCTTACACCTTATAAAAATGCCTCTGATTTTTTAAATAAAAAACATTATAAAGAAATAGAATAGAAGGAAACGTTTCAAAATAAAAATTTGGCATAAAACAGGACTTGCCAGCTGGCTCTGTATCCATCATGACAGTTATTATAAACAATTTGCAAAAAAAGCACTACAAACAATTCCACTATTTTGTAATCTTAGAAATATTCAGAATACACTCAAGATAATTCATACTTATAATTGAAATATATTATTTATTTGATAGTCAACTTACGACTTAAAAAAAGCTAATACATACAACGCGCTTACATTTAGTATTTATAGATTTGTATTCAGTTAAGATAAAAAATGAAAATAAAAATATTTCACTTTTGGCCAGGTTTATAGACCAAATACCCCTATGTGCGGGGGGAGCGGCGTTTGGATATGGTTAGGTTAAGTTAGGTTAGTTAATCAGGTAAATTTCCTCTTAATTAACTACTTCCGAACCCTGCTCGCATCTCCGAAAAAGCCATATAAAATAATACACGTGATGCATATACGGAAAGTTACGCATCACGTGTATTGTTATATGGCTTTTTCGGAGATGCGAGATGTGAGCGATATGTGGTCAAGAATAGGTCCCCAGAGACGGCGCTGGTTGCCGGAAAGCAGAAACCTGCCTCCACTATGTTCGTACCCGAACGCTGGTTGACGGTGCCTGCCTGCTTTCACTGTGAACTAGCCGATTTGATAACACGCTTTAATTTTTCAAGGTTATAAGCGTGAGGCGGCGCGGCGCTACTATGTAACCATATACAGGGTATCCCAGAAATAAGTGCAAGTATTTTAACTTAACTGGTAGTATAGTTCAACCCCAGAAACACGCCTATGAGGTTTTTTTCTAAATAATTTTTCGTATTATTTCCTCCAATTGATTTGTGATATAGTTTTTAAATTCTGATTTGAGTTTCTTTAATTTTTTTATCTGCTTTTAACTGCTTTAAAACTTACCTATATGTTTTTAACACATGCAATTACACGTCTTCTTATATTTCGTACATTATAAAAATTATAATGATCTGTATAATTTTGAATAGTAAACTGGGGGTGAATAGTTCTGACTGAAAACGAAATCCATTAGCAAGCAACGAGGATGTCAATGTTAGTCGGGAACTATTGTGAACTAAGGACCTAGTTCAAGGAACTATTCCTCTGGAGGAACTAGAACTAAGGAAGTAGTTCCTCCCAAGGAACTAGAATTCCCACCTCTAATCGAGATCTACCACCCCTTAAAATACTTGCACTTATTTCTGGGATACCCTGTTTATAACAATTAACAATACACGTGATGCGTATACGCAAAGTTGCGAATGATGTCAAGAATAGGTGCCCAGATTGGCGCTGACTACCAGTAAGCGGCAAACCTGCTTGCACTGTGTTCGCACACTTAGTTTAGATACGCTCGCAGTGACCGCTCGCCTTAAAGGCAATTAAATGGGAACTCCACTGGGAACGATTTTCGCTCAGTAGTCAGCTAAGCTTTCGTATTGTATCCCTGCTATCATAGAACTAATCGCTGCCTAAAATTCGCTGAAACCTGTCACGAACTAAAACGAGCGAAACTAAACTACCATTCAAATCTTCGTTCATATATTTTCGTTTGTTTCGGTCAAGTAGCCGCTGACGCATTAAAAAGTATGTAAGCTGATTTTTACAAATCTTATCTTCGCTTAGTTTAGTTTCGCTCGCAGTGGCCGCCCGCCTTTAGTGATGTAAACTTTAGTCTTTAGTTACTTTTATGGACTCGTAACTACTAGTTACTTTTGGTAATAGGACTTGTTACTTTGGACTCGTTACTTTAGTTACTCGTTACTTTGGTACTTAGTATCGTTACTTTATAATCGTTGTTCTGTGTACAGGTTGGAAGACTTGGGCTTGACGTGGAACTTCGTTACTTATTGTGCGCCGCGATCTTCGTTGCATGCTCGGTTTAACCTATAAGGGGTTTCTACTTTCTTCTAGTGTAAGGGCTTAATAGGATAATTTCAATACTCGGTATTCAAGTACTGAATAATATGTTTTTAATAATATGTATAATATTTTTATAATGATGTTAAATAAAAATATGTACTATTAATAAAATTAAAAATAAAAGAAAACAAATCAAACAAAGAAAATATGTGTATAATAAATATAAAGTATTTTTTTATTCTCTCTCTCTCTCTCTCTCTCTCTCTCTCTCTCTCTCTCTCTTTGTAATACATTAATAAATAGGCAAACATTAAAGAGTAAAAATTTAAAAAAATGTATATATTTTTGTTAAAATGTAAAAATATTAAAAAAATGTATATTCCTCTGTGGCGGATTCATCTCTTCAAAAAAGTTCTTTGCATTAACGCAGTCCCAGTGTTTACTAAAAATTACTATTTTTATTTTGTAGATTTTTTTAGTGTAAGTGGCGAAATATCTATTCTCTTTTGAAGAAGAAAAATATTTGCTCTGCTTTTTCAGATGTTAACATTTTTTGTGACTAACGTGAATCCATTTTTAATTAATATCTAAGACATGTTAATCTAAATAAACGATTCTATCCTATAAATAAAAAGCGACAACAAACGGCAAAGGGATAGACCGCCTCCGGGTCGGCATGAGCCCATCCCCATAATAATTGTAATAAAAATATCACACATTTGCCATCCAAAACATCGGCCGGCGTCAAGTCAACATTTTAAACATAAGCATATTGATAACAACTAGACCTACGTCGAAGTAAGGAATATTTCAGTATCGAGTTTCGAGTTCTCGGTTCGTGCATTTCCAGGGATTACGATTACTTGCGGCGCAAAAGTAACGAATTAGCTTAGTAACGAGTAACGAGTCCTAAATTCAAATAGTAAGCGTTACTTCGTGTCCTCGTAAAGTAACTGTTACTTTGTAACGATTACTTAGAATTTTTACATCACTACTATCAATTGCTATTTCAGAAGTGATTTCAACATTTTGCATGTTACTTTTCGTTTTAGATAGAAGTTATGTGCCCAGAGAAAACATTCTTAAAATTCTTTTGTACTTTATTTAATATTTTATTAAGTAGGCAAAATAAGATTTAAGATTTGGGATTTGGGATAAGCCAACATAATTCTATTTAATAGAATGGCAACACTGTCTATCGTCTTTACTGTCCCCACTAACTGGATCTCCCACTCTGGCTCTAGCTCATTCCTCTTCTCCCTATTCCATGTTCATTTTCACATTCTCACATAGCCTTTTGCCTTAGAAGTATTTAATAGTTATTTTTTAAAAAATGTATTCTCGTGAGCAAAAAATAAATATTGTGATATGGTACAGCAAAGCTGAAAGTGCCGAGGAAGTTGTTGGGCAATTTATATTTGCGTACCCGGGTCAACAGGTCCCATCGCGCCAAACGATTTTTAATATTTTTAATCGTTTTAAGCAATCTGGCTGCATTAACCAGTGTGGTAAATGCTACCACGAGGATCAAGAACCCCGTCCTATTCCTGAAGAAAGAGTCGAGAGGGATCAAAATGTATGTGCCTTTGTAGAAGCAAGTGAGCCATGCTCCAGCAGCCAAATTTCACAAGAAATTGACGTTCCGGACCGCACAGTTCGGTATGTTTTGAAAAAACATGGTTACAAATCGTACAAAATTAAAACTACCCAAGAAATTTTCCCACGTGACTGTATCGCACGAATGGAGTTTTGTGAGACCATGAGGCAGAAAATTGATGAAAACGAACAATTTTTAAAAAACATTTTATTTACAGACGAATCATCATTTTCTCTTCATGGTCATCACAATCCTTCAGCCGTTAGATATTGGTCACGGGAAAATAAACATCTGACTGTGCCATTACGTACCCAATATCCCCAAAAAATTAATATGTGGGCCGGTATTTTGGGCGACCATATTGTTGGGCCTTTTGTGATCGATGGGTATTTAAATGCTGCAAAATACTTGCAGATGCTGCAGAATCAAATTATACCAGCTGTGCGGACCCTTAATGTCAATTTTGATGAAATTTGGTTTCAGCAGGATGGCTGTCCTGCTCACAATGCAAGACCAGTTCAGAATTCCTGACAAGGACTTTTCCTGAACGGCTTATTTGTGGCAGAGGCAACATACCATGGCCGGCAAGATCACCGGATTTGACCCCTCTGGACTTTTTTTTGGGGTCACTTTAAAAGCAACAAATTTATAGGTATCCACATGAGAGACCTGCAAATTTAGTTGAATTAAGGGCCAAAATATTTGATAGTACTAACTCCATAACACCGGAAGTACTATCGAATGTTAGGACGGAGTTTTATAATCGGCTCGGGTACTGCGAAGCCCAACAGGGAAATGTTTTTGAACATTTGTTTAAATAAATTTTGTTCTTATTTATTATTAATTTTGTTTATAGTTTATTTATTATAAGAAATCCTTTTTATTTATTTTTAAAAATGTTTATGAGTTTACTTTTTTTTAGAATACTTGTTTTTTATTTCAATTTTAGGCTTAAGGCTGATAAAAATTCAACTAAGTTTAAAGCACTGTTGCATTAAATACAACAGGGAGTAACATGATTGTAAAACATATTATTAACTGAAAAATGCGATTAATAATCACCACACCGACATCTGACTGATACTGATTCTATTTTCTATTCTATTCTATTACTAGTTCAAAGTCACACAAACGTCTTAAAGCCCCGCCCCCTCTCGCAGAGGCTCGCTCGTCGTATCACTTCCCCTAAACGAAGGTAGGGAAAAGACTCTTTATCCATCTCTGTTGCACTGCAGTATATTTTGCAGCCTTAACATCTTTTTTTATCGCATTGAAAACCTCCTATTGCTAATGTTTTTTTGCCAGCGCGGTATACCTATATACGTTAATGTACTTATACATTTTGCCTCATCATTTTACCCCATAAATGGCGTAATTTTGAAAAGCAAAAAAAACGTGTTTGGTTAAATCATATCGAAAACTATCCACATTAATACCGAAAGTTTTACGCATCATATTCTACAAAACAATATCCACAATAAACTCTATCACCCCCGTTCATTTTCGTAGCTTATTTACGAAGGATGGAGAGTAGAACTTTGTAAAACCATTCATAAATGATGCCTAATATAGTCCCTTCAGCGACTAAGGGAAGATTTCGACATAAGAAATCCAAAAAATAACAAACAGAGCGAGATAAGAGCTTACGGTGGAAACTACTCCGATTTCCTGACTGCTGATGACGCTGCAATAGACTATATACGTAATCTTGACGTTTGTATTTAATCTCACTGTATTTGTCTCCTGTTGCGCGTATTTTGTTTGTGATATACCGTGTTCCTTTTATATTTATATATTTTATATCTTTTTGTATTGTTTATATTTTTACGTGTATTATTTTGTAATATCTGTTAAACGATGTGCTTGCCATACGATAAATAAATAACAAACAATGAAATTTGTTTATGAATTAAAATGACAAATGCAACTATCAGGGAACCTCCCGTTGGACAGCCCATAGTTTTGCACCATTTTTTCTCAAGTAGTAGTTAATTTTGAAAAATGTTGAAATATATGAACCTATTGATTTTACGTTTTACCTTATTCATTTCTTTCAAGTTTCAATTTTTCATTTAAAAATAATCGAATATAATTATTATCCCACTTTAAAACATACATATATTATACTAAAAAGTAAAAAAATATATTTGATATTATTTAGTGTTGCAAAACTTTCAAAAATTAAAACTAGCAAAAAAGTTCTTCTTCTATCGTATTACAAATTATAAATCCATCGATTCGGTCTGCAACAACGATTAAATGACCCATCACTAAACAGAATTACACTGCGCACGCGCCTAGAACTGTGTACCATGTGTGGCTGGAAGATTTCCGATGTAGCTTCGGCTTTTGTGTCGGATACACATTGTACCAAAAGTGGTTCTCCCGGCTGGGCATGAACCCTGCTCGAGGCTAAATCGTTCGGCTCGAGGCTAAAATATGACGAATTCCGCTTGAGGTCTCGCCCTCCTCTCGGAATATTAGTACGCCTTTTGGAAATAATTTGCTATAGCCTCGTTTCGGGTTTAACTCGTGCTCGCCTCGGCCTATTTATACGCACCTTTAGATTTTTGATATGCTCCTTCCTTAATTTTTATAATCAAAGATTTAAACAAAAAACTCTTAAATAGGGGCGCAACTAGACAGAGACTTTTAGGGGGGCTAAAGTCTTTTGGGGAGGCTTAGGTAGTAATTTGGTTGTTTTTTTTAAAGGCTTTATAAGATAATATTGCTCTGAGGACAAAACCAATTTTATACGACCCGCAAAGCCCCCCTATCAACACCCTAGTTGCGCCACTGCTCGAAATACGAAACTAAAGTGTCAAAACGAATGACAATGTCGACCTGTCAAATAAATAAATAAATATGTCAACTTGACATTTTTTTACACCAGGGCTATCACCTGAATCCTGAATCCCCAGCGGGAAATTTAAATTCCAGTTAGTCAGCCCAGCGCCGAATTTGTCCATAGTTGGCAACAGTGAATTTAACCTTTAACTGGTCCGGTAATAGATGTGTATCATAAACGGTCCGGCGTAGTCTGTAGGAGACTACGCCTTTTAAAAAGTTTAAAAAACACACACAAAAAAAAATATTTCATTATACAGGGTGTCCCAGAAATAAGTGCAGATATTTTAACTGATAGTATAGTTCAACCCCAGAAACACGCCTATGAGGTTTTTTTTGCGAAAAAAAAATGTTGAAAATTTAAAATTTTTCTTGACATTTTCCGGGAAATTTGAAAAAACTTTTTAGTGCCACTTGTTTATTCACCTGAGATTTCTCTACGGTGTATATAAACCATGCAGTGTTGTAACCTCCTATGTTATCCACATTCTACATAGTTCTACATTTATAAATTCATAGAAAAATTTCTACTCAAAAATTAAGAATGTTAAATTTTCATCAGTGCTCATTATTAATAATTATTATAGAAAAAAAACACATTAATTATTTTTAGTACTTACCCTTTCAATGAAAACTTAACAAAAACCACCGAAAATTAACTAAAACATTACGTTTATGACGTTTACGAAAATGATTCATCATATTATTCACAACCAGGTCACAAAAAAGAAATTCCTAAAATGTTCGTAATAATCGTAATTTAGAATTCAATATTTGTTTTCCTTCATGTTTCTCTGTTTTATTTGAACCACTGATTTACAAAACACCTTGAAAAGCGCACATTACTTTGAATACCGTCTCTTATCGCCACTTTACGAACTACTTTCAATTTAAGACATGTTTCACTCAACAATTTTAAATACCTATTTTATTTTTTCGCTATTTTTTCGATGTATTTTGACAGCCCAAACGTCGCGCGTCAGCCAAGAGTGCCACGTGTGAACTGGTCCTTTGAGCCGCGCCGTCGTGGCAGGCTTGCGTCAGACGACGATGTTAAGCAACGTTGCCGTAGTTACAACAATTTCAAATTCAAGACATTCGAAGCAATCAAATTCGTATTAAATTTTAAAAACAAAACAGAGAAACGTGAAAGGAAACAAACAAAACAAAAATGAATTGATTATTCGTCGGGCTGTTTTCGATATATTGAATTCTGAATTACGATAAACATTTTAGAAATTTCTTTTTTGTGACCTTATCAATAATCAATTCTTTTGTGTTTTGTTTGTTTCCTTTCATGTTTTTCTTTTTATTTTTAAAATTTAATAAGAATTTGATTGCTTCGAGTGTCTTGAATTTGAAATTGTTGAAACTACGGCAACCTCGCATGACGCAAGCTCGACACGCCGGCGCGACAAAGAAGCAGTGAGCAGTTACCAACCAGTGATCAGTGATGCGTGGCTGTCTTGGCCGACGGTTGGGCTTTTGACGGAATTGTCGAAATACATAAAAAAATAGCGAAAAAGCAAAATACGTATTTAAAATTGTTGAGTGAAACATGTATTTTCTTAGATTGAAAGTAGTTCGTAAAGTGGCGGTAAGAGACAATAATTCTCAACATTTATTCATTCAGAAAGATATTCAAAGTAATGTGTAATGTGTGCTTTTCAAGGTGTTTTGTAAATCAGTGGTTCAAATTGTGATGAAACCTATATGAAAATAATGTGTTAAGTTAGAAATGGGGACTGTTATTTTAGCAGTTTTTATAATAGCACGTACAAGTAAAGCAGCACAATTAAGTGTATTTTAGTTACGTGTGTATCGAAAAAGAGAACTGTCGCAGTTACATCGATCTGTCATAAGTATCTTTTTTAATGTTGGGTAAGTTTTTTAATTTAACTTTTGAACATTTAACTTTTAATTTATTTTATGTAATAATATCACAATCTTAAATGTAATGCATCTCTGCAAACTCCTCAGGTGTTGTGATTTTATGACTTACTTGTAAACATAGACTTTCTTGTCCATATGGCAACACAGTGCGTCGAATTAACTGAAATCTGGGCTTGATCCGGGTAATTGGATGTAGTTGGCAATATCTGCCGGCGGTTCTCAAAATGTTGCGATTATTTTTTTAAATTTTCAAAGTTAAATAACTCAGTTATTTTCAATTTATTTTAAAAATGGTAAAGAGAAAATATGTTTATTTTGACCAGATCTACCACCTCTTAAAATATCTGCACTCATTTCTGGGACACCCTGTATATTATATTATGTATTATATAACTAATCTAGACAAAAATGGGTTCAATTAATATTAACAAGAAAATATAGTACAAAAATAAAATAACATACATATAAATTTGAAAAAAAATCAATTAGGTTTTTACTAAGCTCTAAAAAATAAAACCAAATTACTAACAGTCATTACAATATAGAAATAAGTTTTTAATACTATACAGACTTGGTCATTGAATTACTGTGTATAGTATTTTAATGGATACGACAGAGAATAATACAATTGACCGGTTGATAGGGAGAGGCGCAAAATAAAAGGGGGGATACAATATTGCCGGTTCGTAAACATGTAGGCAGTATTAAGAATGAGCATGGTGGGAGCACAAATCGACTACGATGCCGATGACAATTCGAGCCTGCTCTCAGTGTTGCCAGATAAACTTCCTCTAACAACCTCTGCATAACTAATAGCATATTGTCAAATAATATCATTAGTTAGAATAGTTTTCGTTTTCTGGTTAGAATGTTTGGTTTAAATCTCAATAAAGAAAAATTACATTTAAAAAAGAAATAAACTACTCAAAACAATTATCGCATATTTTCTAAAAAAATATTAATTTGAAAAACAAGACATTTTGAATTCCCTGACTTACGATTTTAAATAGTACGGATACTGTGGAGGGAAATTCGATAAAACAAGCCTACGCGCAGACCTATAATTTTTAGTCGGCCGACTATTTAGTTGTAAAAGTGAAAACAATACATACTTATGAAGTCGATCGGCCGACTATTTGATTGCACGTGGGCGCGGCTCCATAAGAATATATTGGTTACAAATATGCAACTAAATAGTCGTGTAATGAAGTTCATAAAATTTCACCTGTATATTGTGTTAATATTATACTAGAATAATAGAGACTTCATTCTCTTTTAATAATGACAGTCAATGTATTTTATTGTTAACTCATTATTGTAATGAACTTCATTAGTGTTTCTATTGTTGAATTAAATAAGTTAAATATTTAATTGCCATTTTGTAAGAGAGTTTTGATCGGTTTTGGTCGCTGTGGTTTGGTGCGAGAAACCGAAACGTTTGCGCCGCTCGTCCTACTCTGCTAGTGCAGGTTGAGTGGAGGGGAGCGTCAGTCGAGTACCTTGGCTGCAGCAGCTCCAGTTAGACACTTTGTGGTCGCATGCGAAACAGTGAGGTTCGAGTCCGGAGTGCCCTGCCAAGTGTCCTGCTGCCAGCCGCCTGTCGCCGCACTGTATAAGGTAAGCACCCACCGCCAAAGTGATCGAGAGTAGGTCGTATTCTTTTTATTGTTAATAATGTTTACTTTACTGCCTTAACGCGTTACAGGGATAAGAGAAACAGAGATATTTATATTCGCTCAGGTAGGCCAAACGGTGCACCTCTACGGAGGCTGTGGGCTATTTGACCGGATCGCGCGGACGCAATGACATAGCAAAACTTATATTCGATCAGGGAGATCAAACGGTGCACCTCTGCGGAGGCTGGGGGTATTTGATCGGATCACGTGGACGCGAGGAACGATTTCTTTTGTTAAAAGGGAGAGAGTGAGACAGCTAACGGTTAAGGTAGTTCAGTAAACGCACTGGTCGCGAATGTTCACGGAGCTAAAATAAGACCTCGCCCAAATCCCGAGGCTGTTTTTGTAGCTCCCGTATTTTTCTAGGTGTGTGGTCCGGACGGCACCCTGCATCAGTGACGCTGGACGGGATCTCGCCAAAATCCCGAGGTTGTCCTGACTGGGCGGTGTGTGTGCTGGCTGCGCTTATCCAAACAACGTACAACTCGCCCAGACGTCGCTAACGTCTACGTCGATCCAGGGCTCGCGTTTGTGTATCCCACGGGACGCTGTTAATTTCGCGATCGATCCAGGGCTCGCGTTTGTGTCCCACAGGACGCTATTAACTTCGCGATCGATCCAGGGCTCGCGTTTGTGTATCCCACGGGACGCTGTTAATTTCGCGATCGATCCAGGACTCGCGTTTGTGTATCAAGGGACGCTTTTAACTTCGACGCCGATCCGAGGTCCGTGTTTCGCTGTCAGAACGGACGCCGTTCCGAGAAATATTTAGCTGTGACCATCGGGACGGCTGTAGCGACGTCGCCGCCGTTTAGAGAGTCGCTTCGTGGTAGAGTGTGTTGCTCCGGTACCTACGTGTCTGTGTTCATTAGGACACCGCTAAGTTCGACGCCGATCAGGAACTCGCGTCGTTTTATTTAATAGAACGTCATTTCGGGAACGCGTTTTGAATTCACGGGATAGAATCAGTCAGAGAGTTACGTATCGGGATTAATCGATCAAAACTAGAGGTACACGGTTGTTAATGTAAATGTTGCTCTACGAGGTACTGAACATTTATTTTATTTTTATTATTGTTACAATTAGAGAACGCGAACTTTCTTTGATTACTTTTGTACATAATTAATTTAAAAATAAAAACCTAGTATTACGTTATAGTTAATTGTGTGTTTTATTTTCTTTTCATCCCATCACTCCCTGGTATCTCCACTGTATAAAAGCTACCCGTACTGGCACTAGTGGTCTCTCAAACACTTTAAACATTGGGGGTGGCGCCCGAGGAACCAAACCAAGGCAACTCGGCGTCCGTGAGCTCTCTCAAAAACGGAGGAGCGTCACAAAAATGACGCCCGAGCATAGGGACTTCCGGGTAAAGCTAGTAAAAGCGAAAAAGCTATTGAAACAGTGTGAGAGGAGGTGAAAAGAAAGTAACAACCGTCGAGCATAAGTACCTCTAGACCTCTGTGTCTCAGTACCTCTGAGTTAAAGACTAGTGAAATCTAGAGCGATATGGAAACTGAGGAAGATTTTTTGTCGATCGGTGCTTCCGTCGAAGGTAACGACGACGTACCGTCGCTGTCGCATACAGGTTTGAACCTGGCGGCGTCTGGCACGAGTGCTGAATCTGATTTCAGGACAGCGTGGATTTATTCCCTGAAGAAGTCTGAATTAGCTGCACAATTGTTGCGTTTTGGATTGGATAGTACCGGGACTGTTGAGGAAATGCGAAGAAGAATAGTGAGATTTATTAGAGAAGGACAGGCGAGTCCTCAGCCTGTCACTCAGCCTTTTGGATTTCCTGGAAATAGTGCTGTTGTACCGACAGTGAGCTCTACAGTCACACTGACCACTACAACAGTGACAACTACAGTGACATCAACCTCGAGTGGATACATTGCTGGACGTGTAGTGTCTTCTCCGGTGGTCTATACTTCTACTTCGCAGCCTGCCCCTCTGCCGATAAATCCAGGTATGTCAAATAGATTTAATACTAGTCCAATACAAGTTTACAAATGGGGAGTGACATTTAATGGTCGCTCGGACCCTGTAACGTTCTTAGAAAGACTGGAAGAGATTTGTATTGCACAGAATATGCATCCGGATCGGTTATTGCCACATTTGCCAGAAGTTTTGCAAGGAGAAGCTGCGCTCTGGTACGGCAATAACAAAGTAAATTACAGGACCTGGGAAGAATTTACTAAAGAAATTAAAATTTTTTATTATCCAGTAAATTATGAGGTGGGCCTAGAGGCGAAGATAAGTCGTCGAGTGCAAAGACATAACGAGTCTGTCACGGCGTATATCACTGCTCTTCAAACGTTGATCCGCAGATATGGCAACATCTCTCCGAATCAAGAACTACAGTGGCTGTACAGAAATTTGCTACCTGAATTTCGTCAATATGTCCGGAGAGGAGACTTTCAGGACATCTCGTCGTTCTCAAAAATAACGAAGGAATTCGAGCTGTACAATACTCGAAGCTGGCCCTGTTGAAACCCGTCCTTGGCGAGTCATGCCAGACAATGAGTATACAGGCACTGAGAGCCATCCGAGGGTTAATCAGAACCCATCACCGCAGCAAAATGGACCAAATCACAGGCCCACTCCTACCCGGAATCCTGGATATTCACAGGCCACAAAACAGACTTCAGAAGCAATCTGTTTGAGATGCGGACAGACAGGGCACTATCGCAATAGCTGTACACAGAAAGCACAGATATTTTGCTCGAGATGTAAGACGAAAGGTGTACTGTCCAGGAACTGTCCGTGTGGTCGTCCGGAAAACTAGAGCGGCGCTGCACACACGAGCCAGTGCAGCGCCTCCCGACCACCCTTATCAACGATATCCAGCCTGTTATGCGAGCCGACAACCGTCCTACGATCAAGATACGACACAGAAATATCGAATACTTATCCCTTCTGGATACGGGGGCGGCATATTCTTTTATGGGAACCAAACTGGCACAGGCGTGCCGAAATTCTAAAGCCATATCAGTCAAGCCTACTCTAAGAGGAGCGACGCTTGCTAATGGTACTAATGAAGCCATTTCAGAAGCCTTTAGAATCAAGTTTCAGATAGGAAACCAGTCCTTGAACGAAGTTTTCCATATTCTGGATAGTC
Source organism: Sitophilus oryzae (assembly GCF_002938485.1). Classification (NCBI taxonomy): domain Eukaryota; kingdom Metazoa; phylum Arthropoda; class Insecta; order Coleoptera; family Curculionidae; genus Sitophilus; species Sitophilus oryzae. The sequence continues at coordinate 166,533 of NW_022146383.1, read as the reverse complement.
TTGTACCCAAAGTGGTGATTGGAATGGATATTCTTCAACGACACCGATTTAATTTGGATTTACAGACCCGTCAAGTCAGCTTAAATGGGCGAAGAGTGACTGAAGAGGTCAACACGACACTGTCTCCCATTTCAGCGAGCCTGGAGACGCCAAAGTTGACGCAGGACGAGCAGAATAAACTCCAGACTTTCCTGGAACAGCACTTACCTGGTTTTGAGAATATTCGTAGTACAACACCACTGGTAAAACATGAAATTCACCTGATCAACAAGGACCCGATTAAACAGAGATACCGACCACAAAATCCGAAGATGCAGGCCATCGTTGATAGCGAAGTAGATAAAATGCTTGAAGATGGAATTATTGAGCCATCTGATAGTCCGTGGAGCTCACCTATCGTCATGGTCAAGAAGAAAGACGGTAGCTACCGTTTCTGTGTGGATTTCCAAAAGGTTAACGCCGTGACTCGAAAGGACGCTTACCCACTGCCGTTTATAAACGCGATTTTGGACAAACTTCGCAAAGCCAAGTACATATCCAGCATTGACCTCAAACAAGGATATTGGCAGGTACCGACCGCTAACTCGAGAGATTAGGCCCATAACTGCATTCACCATACCCACTAGAGGGTTGTTCCAGTTTAAAGTGATGCCGTTTGGGTTACACTCAGCGCCTGCCACCTTCCACAGATTGATGGATAGAATCAGAGGACCTGAACTAGTTCCTTATTGTTTCGCCTACTTGGATGACATCATTGTACTAGGTGAGACATTTGAACAACAACTGAGGCGCCTAGAAGAAGTTTTCCGACGTTTGAAAAACGCAAACCTGAAGCTTAATCCTGAGAAGTGCCAGTTCGGACGAAAATCTCTCAAATATTTGGGACACTGGGTGACACCTGAAGGAATAAGAACAGATCCAGACAAGGTAGCGTCTATTTTAGAGTTGGCCACACCAACCAATGTTCGAAGTCTCCGTCGATTTTTAGGTATAGCTTCTTGTTACCGCAGATTTGTTTCAGGATTTTCACAGATTGCTAAGCCCCTTAACGATCTGCTGAGAAAGAACAATAAGTGGCAGTGGCAAGAAGCGCAACGTGAAGCCTTTGATATACTCAAAGAATGCTTGACTAGAGCGCCAGTTCTGACATGTCCAGATTTCCAGAAGCCTTTTGTCCTGCAGACCGATGCAAGCGATAATGGTTTGGGAGCAGCTCTTATTCAACATTTACATGATGGCGATCATGTTATTGCTTATACCAGCCGCAGTCTGACCTCCGCCGAGAAGAAATATACTGTCACCGAGAAAGAATGTCTAGCCATAATATGGGGAATTGAAAAGATGAGACCCTATTTGGAAGGCTATAAATTTGTAGTCATTACGGATCATCAATCACTTCGATGGCTACACTCTCTGAAGAATCCTAGCGGCAGATTAGCCCGCTGGAGTATTTACCTACAACAGTATGATTTCGAAATCCGTTATAGAAAAGGGGTACTGAACAAGATAGCAGATGCTTTATCTCGAAGCCCGACCGAACCACCGCCGACTGAGGAGTTGTTACTGACAATATCTGAAACTGACATTTGTCGTTGGCACGAAAAGAAACGAGCCGAAGTACAGGGACATCCGGAATTATTTCCTGATTTCTGCATTCGGGATGGAAAGCTGTTTCGTCATTTTTTGGACATGACTAATGCCAAGGAAGCCGAGATGCAAGACCCATGGAAACTATGTGTTCCAAAACCTGCACGGCTCCTAGTCCTCCAAGAAAATCACGATCAACCCACCGCTGGACACTTAGGTATAGCCAAGACTACTACAGGGATTGCTGCCCGTTATTACTGGCCAGGTATGTTTAGAGACATTGCCCATTACGTCCGGAAATGTCAGTCTTGCCAACAGTATAAAGCTTCTCAACAGCAGACGACGAAGGGGAACTGCTACGAAAGGGAACTGCTACGTCCTTGTGTTCCAGGATAGGTTTACCAAGTGGATAGTATGTAAGGCCATTAGAACTTCGACTGCCAAGGCTGTCAGTCAGGCCTTATATGACGAAATTCTGATGCGTTTTGGAAGACCTGCCACGGTCATAACTGACAACGGCACTCAGTACACCGGTAGACCATTTCGGCAACTGTTGAAGGATTTTGGAGTTAACCATCGACTTACACCACCCTACACACCTCAAGCGAACCCCGTCGAAAGAGCGAATAAGACCACCAAAACCATGATTGCGCAGTTTTGCGAGGACAACCATAAGAAATGGGATGCCCATCTCTCTGAAATGACGTTTGCCTTCAATACGTCCCGTAACGACTGGACTGGATTCTCTTCGGCTTTCCTGAATTTTGGAAGGGAACTCGAGTCGCCGAAAACTCTTCTGCGCGAAGAACAGCCGTCTGTTCCGTCCGAAAATCCCGAGCCGACGAACGCAGACATAACAAGTACCGAAAACCGCTTAAACCGTTTAAAAGAAACCTTCGAATTGGTCCGTTTAAACCTGTCTCGCGCCTTCGCGTCACAGAGCCATTATTATAATGTAAGACGAAGAGAATGGCAATGTAATATCGGCGATCAAGTGATGAAAAGCATTCCCTTTTCTATCTTCCGCCGTGAAAGATGTTCACCCTCTATCTTCCGCCGTGAAATATTTCGCAGCTAAATTAGCACCGAAATACTCCGGGCCGTATATCGTTACGCGTAAGATCTCTCCGGTAGTCTATGATTTGTCCAATAAAAATAACCAGGAGATACGGCGCGTCCACATAAAAGATTTAAAACCCGCTAACTAAATAAAGAAAAGGGCCCGCGTAACCATAAGTAAATGTCTCTATATAAATTCCAGATATGCCCCGTAAGTCATCCGAAAAACTCCCCAAGGGAGCCCGACCCACAGGCCCGTTGTTCCTAATGAAGGAAGAGGCCAGGAAGAGTAAGGAGAAACAGGAGGCTCGAAGAGAGAAAATCCGGAGCTTGGCGGAGGCGTTCAACAAAGCGCCCACCAGGTCCGACAACCCTTCGACGTCAGGGGCAAAAGTAATCATACTTTCCGATATACAAGTCCGTCCGCCTGGCCCCTACCTCCCCGCTACCCCCCCGCCGCCGCCGACATCGCAGACGCTGTCTGTAACTAGGCCGGAAATAACGGATAAAATCGCCGCTACAACCGGGTCCTGGGACGCAACACTTTTGGAGGAAGTGCGTTCCCTGAGACCACCCGGCGTCCCAGGAAATGTGAAAATACGGATTCGGGTACGAACCAGTACGGGACGCCGGATCTGGCTGACCATTCCGAAAAATGAGTAAAAGTAGGAAAATTATTATAACGGGTAGCCTGGGGATCCTAAGGAACCGTTAAAAGTCCCGTCTGAAAGGAGCTCTGTATCTAATTTTGCTTTTTTTTATGGTTCTAGAAGTCATGTTTTATTTTCTATTCTATTTTATTTTCGCTGGGTATATTAGGTCCGGAGAAGTAACACGCATTTTTTTTTAATTTTTTTTTGCTTGTAGTAGTCTTTCCCGTTTCCCTACTCTACTCGTAATTTATAATACTCTTGTCAGGAAAACTGTGTAATGTTGTTTTCTTTTAGGATTAACTTTTCCCCGCCGCCAAATGTCGTCCCCAGACACTTATGTCTCCGCTCTGGAAGATAATCTGATGATATCGACCTGGCGCTCTAGGACTATAACTTGTCTACACCAGTAACACAATTACCGGAACGCATCCCGCATCGGAGATCACCCGACACGTCCAATGTAGGCGTCAGTGAGATTAGTAGGATATCCATCTCGCCCAACGACTTTGTCCGTTCGAGGCTGACGGTATCCACTTCCCACGTTATCTAGTTCCACTGCGAGGAGCGCTGACAACCTCCCCACCCGGCTTTTCAACAACCACAACGAGCAACGTCCGAGCAGCGGGCAACGGTACCTCTCTGAGACGATCCATGCCTGGCGGTATACTTTGAAGGGAAAGCGACGGCCAGAGAACATTCTCAGGCATTCTATCCAAGTCCCGAGGATGACCCCATTCCCGTGGAACGGGAGACCGTGTGTTGGAGATGTGGTGCTCTAGGAGATAATCGCCGACAGTGCCAAAGACCGGAAATAATCTTTTGCTCAGGATGTGGAACTCGGGGCGTCCTATCAAGAGATTGTCCCTGCCGCCGCTTCCGAGCCCAACCGGCTCTCCGGAGTGATAGCTGGAGATAGTGAAGGAGACGTAGGGTCGCTGACCGCAAGAAAGCCGGGGAATGCCCATTGTGCCACAGAAAATAGGGGGGAAAACTGCAAGGTAGCAAGTAAAAAAAAGGGGGGCCAATTTTTTTTATGAGTTAAAATAAAAAAAGAACAAACTAAAAGGGAAATATAATTTTTGTTTTGTATTATTAAGGGTAAGAAAATAAAAAAAAATATTGCGCGATTTTAAGTCTCTATCTTATGTCTACGGGGTTTGGACCTGGTTAGTTTAAAAAAAAAAATTAAAATTAAAAAGGGAAACAGAAAGAGGGTAGAGGAGTTTTTTTTTGTTTAAGGGAATTTTGTAGTATCTCTCATCCGGTTGTGTTTTTTTAAGAAATATGAAAATATATTGCGACCAATCGTCCTGCGTGCCTGAAGAGTTGAACTAATTCATTTGTATTATAGGTGTACGGGTGTCCATGACTGAGCCATTTGCAGTACCGTTCAACGCCGTGGGGCCAAGAGGGACTCACCGAAGCTCTCAACTCCGCTGGACAACGAGGGACTCACCGAAGCCTTCAACACCGTTGGACCACGAGGGACTCACCGAAGCTCTCAACACCGCTTGACAACGAGGGACTCACCGAAGCCGCAACACCGTTGGATCAAGCTCGACACGTCGAAGCTCTACACACCGCCGAATGAAGATCTTCACGTTGAAGAAGACCGAAGACATTGCGTATTTTAGTTAAGTTTTGCATTTTGAAAATAAACATTTGATTTTGCGGTTGTTTTATTTTAGTAATTTAATCATGATCAAGATACAAAGGTTAAGATTAAGACTTGACAAATAAACATTTGAGTCTGTGGTTGTTTTCTTTTAGAGATTTAAGCATAATCAAAGGGATATTAAATCACAAAATATACTAAGGTTTTAGATTAAGTTTTGACCAATAAACATTTGATTTTGTCGTTGTTTCATTTTAAAAATTTAAGTATGATCAAAGGGATATATTGGGTGTTAGATTAAGTTTTGGCAAATAAAGTATGTTTTACCAAGGAAGTTTCAGTCAGCATAGCTGACAAAAATATATGTTCATATATTTTTAACCGAAGTAGGGGGAGTGTAATGAAGTTCGTAAAATTTCTAGGACACCCTGTATATTGTGTTAATATTATACTAGAATAATAGAGACTTCATTCTCTTTTAATAATGACAGTTAATGTATTTTATTGTTAACTCATTATTGTAATGAACTTCATTAGTGTTTCTATTGTTGAATTAAATAAGTTAAATATTTAATAGCCATTTTGTAAGAGAGTTTTGATCGGTTTTGGTCGCTTTGGTTTGGTGCGAGAAACCGAAACGTTTGCGCCGCTCGCCCTACTCTGCTAGTGCAGGTTGTGTGGAGGGGAGCGTCAGTCGAGTTCCTTGGCTGCAGCAGAAGTGTCTAGTCCTAGCCGTCAACTATTAAGCTTGACCAATCAGGTTGGTTAGCGTGGTTATTTGGAGTGTGTTAATTCATTTGTGTTTGTCAAAAACTCTAACGTGATTGGTCGGGCTTAACAGTTGCCTGCTAGGGCTAGACACAAGTGGCTGCAGCAGCTCCAGTTAGACAGTTCGTGGTCGCACGCGAAACAGTGAGGTTCGAATCCGGAGTGCCCTGCCAAGTGTCCTGCTGCCAGCCGCCTGTCGCACCCACCGCCAAAGAGATCGAGAGTATGTCGTATTCTTTTTATTGTTAATAACGTTTACTTTACTGCCTTAACGCGTTACAGGGATAAGAGAGACAGAGATATTTATATTCGCTCAGGTGGGCCAAATGGTGCACCTCTACGGAGGCTGTGGGCTATTTGACCGGATCGCGCGGACGCAAAGACATAGCAAAACTTATATTCGATCAGGTAGATCAAACGGTGCACCTCTGCGGAGGCTGGGGGTATTTGATCGGATCACGTGGACGCGAGGAACGATTTCTTTTGTTAAAAGGGAGAGAGTGAGACAGCTAACGGTTAAGGTAGTTCAGTAAACGCACTGGTCGCGAATGTTCACGGAGCTAAAACAAGACCTCGCCCAAATCCCGAGGCTGGTTTTGTAGCTCCCGTATTTTTCTAGGTGTGTCGTCCGGACGGCACCCTGCATCAGTGACGCTGGACGCGATCTCACCGAAATCCCGAGGTTGTCCTGACCGGGCGGTGTGTGTACGGGCTGCGCTTATCCAAACGACGTAACTTGTAACTTGTAAACTATAAAAAAATGAAAAATTCTAGTGATAAAAAATCTATATGTATAGTTGTAATATAAAACTTAAATTTACCTGCCAAGATTTGCTGGGGGTGGACAAACTTGTGGTGGGCTACTTGTTACTACATACATATATTTTTTTAAATATTCTTTCAAAAAATTTGCTAATTTAAGTGTATAATAATAGTTTCAGTGAGTAATTAATAAAAATTTAAAAATAAATAAGTTACAATAATATTTACAAATAAAATAACACAAAGCTTCTAGAATTTTTTATTTTTTTGTGGATAAATTCGGATATTCTTAAAAATAGAATATTTTTATGATTGAAGGTACCAAACATTAAAAATTACATTATTCATTGAATCCGTACGCAAGTGTGAAGGGGAATGGCTAGATTCATTATTATACCGTATGGTCGAAAAAAAACGACGTCCAGTTGGCTTGTAAATGACGATCGACGACATTTCTCATATAATTTTACATATGAAATGACAGCGATCTTCATTTCATAGCCATCGCTGACGCCGTCTTTTTTCGATGTCGTTTTGTATAGTTTTTATGTCATTTTATATGGAGAATTATATAGGGAATGTCATCGATCGTGATTTACAAGCCAACTGGACGTCTTTTTTTTTCGATTATACGGTATAATAATGAATCTAGCCAATTCCCTTCACACTTGCTTACGGATTCAATGAATAATGTAATTTTTAATATTCATTTGTGAAATTGTCATTTCCAAACAAACAAGGCGCCGTTTTTTTCGATCATACAGTATATATGTATATACACGTTTAAAACATATGTTATTACCGAAGGGTTGTGACGACTTTTCTGTCGTTACCCGAATAGAATGAAAAAAGAATCCGTTGCTCAGGGTTAGAGGAAAGCTGGGTTCGTAGGTAAGGCTTCTGACTCACAGTGACTTTCTAATGTTGTTAAATATTAAAATAAAAAAATGATAATATATAGGCTGCAAAGATTTTAATATTGATGTTAAGAACTCAAATAGGTATGGTCAAAAGACAGTGAAAAGGGCGCCACTTACTTTGTTTATGAGAGTGGTAAAAGTAAGAAACCAAAAAAGAAAAATATGATATCACAACATAGCTAAAATAAAAGTAATCAACAGCATTAAGGGTCTACTATGTTTATCAGGAATAAAAGTCAGAAATAACTATCCTACATTAAACATTTATTGAAAACAAACACAAGTATCATCAATTAGGGCACAGTGATCCCAATAAACTGCAAGTTATTTCAAATAGATTTGAAATTTAGTAACTGTATTCTTTGAACTAAGTAAGCTACTTAATAAAACAGGTGAACTTTTATGTATGTCTCAATACGATGATGTTTCGAAACATGTCGTATACAAAAACCTTTAAAATGAATACGTGTTAATAATTTTTCATATAAAATATCATAGCTAAGTAAGAGTGTACTGTACGAACTCAAATTATAACTTATAACGTTAAATAAAAAATAATTTTTGACTACAATATTTGGGATAAATAGTGATAATTTTACCAGGTTATTAAATCTGTTGTCTCAAAAAATTATAAAATAAAAGCGTACCTTGTGTATCAAACTTAAGAGAGAGACTTATCTGTATATAGTTTCTTATGATGTAAACAGGTAGGTAGGTATTCTCCTGACTAACAGAAGTGGATGCAGATGACTATGGCAGGAGAAGTCTTCGATATCAGCCAAAAGAACGATTGTAATGTCAGGAACATTGTCTTAAGGTCTGCATAGGTCCATACAAAATGAAAGTGGGTGAAACATACAATAATTACTGCATTATTACTGCATACCATGTGGTATTTACTGAGTACCATGTGGTAGTTACTGAGTACCATGTGGTAGTTACTGAGTACCAGGTGGTAGTTACTGAGTACCATGTGGTAGTTACTGAGTACCATGTGGTAGTTACTGAGTACCATGTGGTAGTTACTCTATAAATAAAAAAATGGTTCTCAGGACAGATACTCAATAAAAAAAACAACTTACGGTCTGAAAATCAGCTTTACATAAATATATTCAAACCATATGCCGATCCAAACCAGTAATTAAATACTCAAATAAACGAAATAAAAAAAGGAAATAACTGAAATAGAATTTAGTTAGATAGGGCTATATAAAATGGCGGATAAACTTACGGTGATCATTCCAAGAAGAAATCAAAGAAATACGATCTATACTCTGGATTGCATACTTTACAAGGTTTTCAAATTTCCAAATCGGACACCCATGCAATCGAAATCGAAAAGTGGATTCAGAGTGCTTTTCACTGGAAAATTTGTCGGACGCCGAAACAAGCGTCTTCTTCAGATCCAAATTCCCAGAAAGAAAGACCTTCTTCTCTGTTTCAGAACCGAAAACAAAAAACCCTTTTCACCACAGACAAGTGAAATGCAATTAAAGAAGTTTGGCATACAGCGAATAGATGGCGCTAATAAACAAGACAAATGAACAGCAATAAATGAAGTTTGACATCTAGCGAATAGATGCGCTAATAAAAATTAAATATCGAAACAAGTGAGCTGTAACAAATGGAGTTTGGCATCTTTGGCATCTAGCAAATAGATGGCGCCAATACTAAGAAATTTAAATAAAAATAGATTTTTAAATTCAATTTTATTAAAGGGAATAAAAAATGCTACACTGCCCCCTCCAAAAAAAAGAAAGGCCCTCAAAGAGGACTTTCGCCCAAACAACACTAAGGAAAACTAAATTAAATTGGTACATGTTTTTAGATTTTTGAAATTAAATTTGGTGGATGATAGCTTGTGTATCACACGTCCATAAAGGAGTCACAATTGGTAAGTCGCAATCGGTATGTCAAATCAGGAGGTTACACAATCGGGAAAGTCAAAATCACCACATAATCAAAAAAAAACAAAATCATATACAAAATATATGATAAACTAAAACTAAACTTAAAACTAAAAAGGTATGGGATAGGAAAAGAAAAAAGAATCCCATGGAAGCGCAGATGTTTCTGAAGATTAACCGGTTAACCACTCAAGGTAACTCACCTGTATGAGAAAAAGAAGGAAAATTACAATAGAAAACACAATAGAAAGACACAAAGAAAGAGAAAAAAAATATTGTCACTAATGACCCAAAATATCCGTAACATAGGATTCCAGCCTATGAAACGCTATTGCAAATATGGAAAGAAGATCACAATAATATCCAAAACACAGTAAAACTTACGAAGTCATGAGGTTAGCTACGTCTCACTTCTAGGTTGCAATCAAAATCATAACAACTTTTCGCTTTTTCACGAAGTTGTGTTCTCAGAATACACAAAATACAAGAATCTCTTACATTTCAGATTCTTCTGAACTGAATAACAAAGAATAGAGCAAATGACATAAAACTATATGAGTGATTAACAGAATTACCATCCCAATATTTACTCAAAATTAGGTAATCTGTAGAATACTCGAAGAAAAAAAAATACTGTCATATGCTCGCATTTCCAAATAGAAATAGTATAACATATCAAAAATATAGGTATGCAAAAAACTAAATGACAATATAGTTATACTGATTCGCGACAAATCCGTAAAAAAACGAGAAGCAAATGTTGTATAACTGTTTAATCTGAACTAAAAAGAAACTAAAATATAATCTATGTATCCGTTAGACTAAACCCTAAAAAGGAATCGGACATAATAGATTATTTGAATTTGTGTGACGTAGTAGAGACATTTTCTGTATCATTGTCGTCAATCGTGTGACCTTGGTATGGTTTAAATCTTTTATATGCCAGCGGCCTGCGTTAGTACCATTCTCGTCTACTAAAACATAAACTAAATTCGAGATTTTCTTTCGCACTGAAGATAAAATAAAACGAGGAGATAACTTGGCTGAAAAGTTAATACCAGCATTTGATAAGACCTTATTACGTCTCCAACCAAATCACCAACCTTCGAGTTTTCTCTTCATAAGCAGCATGAAGTTTCACGGACTTCAGCTAAAGACACTATAAAGATTTTTGAGTTCAGAAGCGTAAGAGTTGTGATCGCCAGGCATAATTTCAAAATCTTCAGAAAAATTTAACTTGACCATAATACTTACCAGAGATGGAATATGTCTACGAAAACTAAAAATGAAGGAGAAAACCCAGACCTCCCATGTTTAGAAGTATTTAAAGCAAACTGAATATTAGAGAGCTGAACATCCCAATCTGTATGCTGTTTAACATAAGTTCTAATAGCTGTTCCTACAGTTTTATCTATCTGCTCAACAAAGTTACATTGAGGAGAATACACAGCATTATACCAGATCTTCTGAACTTGGTAATTTTAGCTAAATCTCTAATTTCTTTCGCAACAAATTGAGGACCATTGTCACAAATTATATGTTGAGGTAACTTCCATAGGTAAGAAAAACTTCATTCTCAAGATACTTCACAATATAGGGAGATTTTTGATGAACGCAACGGGACACAGAAGAACATACTTCGAAAACCAATCGCCATCAACAACTAAAAGCCACTTATGACCTTTTTTTGATCTAGGAAAAGGACCCATAAGATCTAAAGCGATTGTCTGAAAAGGCATATTAACTTTGCTTTTTTTTCCATCTTACCTAACGGCATAGTATTAGAAGATTTTGAGCTCCGCAAATACGACAACTCCTAACAAATTTAAGAACATCGGCTCTCATCTTGGGCCAATAAAATTGTTCTTGAAGTCTTGATAAAGTCTTATAGAAACCCAAATGCGAACAAGTTGGCGGATTATGACATGATTCGATAATATTACGACGTTGAGGACGTGGAACAACCTTCTTCCATTCTTGAAGATTTGATGAAAATGGTAGCTGTACCGGAATAAACTTAAAAAGAAAACCATCTTCAACTTTCCACTGTGGAAATGAACCAGGTGAAGCTAAAATCTTTTGCTTCATAGTCTCATACCATGCGTCAGTATGGTCTAAATCTATATTCAAAACGGAAATTTGCGGACATACAAAAGAATCATTATCTGAAATATCTGAAGGAGAAACTTTATGATTGGTAGTGGTGGATCTATAAAAATTCTTAACACATAATAACCACTTCTTCCAATCAGATTCTGAAAATAAATTTCTGGGTTTGAATTTTTGAACTGCACGACCAGAAACACGAGTTCGTCCAATTAGTTTTTTGAACATTTGGGACACGCCGGTGACTTACACCTAAATTACCACATTTAAAACAAAAAACCTTACGTTTCTGTCGACAATCATGAAATGTATGATTTGGACCAGAACAATTCCAACAAACTAAACGCGAGGTTGCTTCCTTACCTGAATTTTCTACAGATCTGGGCATACTCGAAGAAGTATTTACCATATCAGGGTCAGAAGACGACGACGCTACAGAATAACTAGCAGACCGAACAGTAGTATTTTTATTTTTGTTTTGAGCATTGACATTCTTAGACTTTTTACAAAACTGTACTCGATGAGAATCAGACGAGCTAGAATCAGGAGTGGTATTCAATTGAGAAACATTTAAACTTCTAGATCGTTTTTCATTCTGATGTTTAGCATTTTCTAATTTTCTACACAAATTAGAGAGTTCAGACACAGATAAAACATCAACTAAAGCTAACTGAGTAATGTATTCAGGAAGTAAATTTTGTCTAATAATTTTAATCTTATTAACCTCACTAGGGCATTTACTTAATCTACTAAAAAGATTCGCTAAAGTTGCTATAAAAATTAAAATACTTTCATATTTTCGTTGTTTATAAGATTTAATTTGCGACCAAATATTGTCATCATTATCCGGTGGCAAAAAGTCTTTCTTTAATCTTTCTACAAGAGATTTCCAATCTGTAACATGTTGTTTAATACTTCTGTACCAAATAAAAGCATTCCTGGTAAAAAGTTCTACTGCGGAAGAAAATAAATCTTGTTCACTATCTTTACGTGATTCAGAAAGCTCAGTAACAGTTTCTAAAAATGAAAATAAATCTTGAGGATTACCATTGAATTTAATAGGCCAGTCTGATACTGGACAAAGTTTAGCAACATAAGTCACAATAGGAGGCGGTACATTAATAACCGGTCCTGAAGGGACAGAACTAACATTTAAAATTTCATTTGTGTTTGAAAATAAGTCAGCTTCAAGTTGATAACAACTAGTATAAACATCAGTTTGAATAGTTTCTGCATCAGCACGATTTTCATCTAAAATTATTCTTCTAATTCTACCAGCCAAATGTACAAGACGAGATTTTATAACTTTAAACATTGAATCATTTACTCCACCCTCGAATTCAGAATTATTATTAATTTCGAAAATTTCTTGATCAAAGGAAAGAGGATAATTTTCCATATTAAGTAAACAAAAAGGGTTATTAATTTCTCTACTTAAAAGACCTGACAAAATTTTACGTTTACTCTCAACATTTTTAGATGTCTTAATACCCCTAATAAGAAGTTCATAATCTAATTCTACTTGTCGTAAATGATTAACTTTAAAAGATTCTTTCTCCATTGTAATTCAGTTGTTATTATTAAGATATTAAAGACTAAATGATTCAGAAAAATTTACTAATTTTAACAAAAAGCTGTTATGACTCGACGCAATTTATCAGAAAGAAATTATGTTCAATGTCAAAACCAAAAAAGACTCAAATATTCAAAACAAATTCCAAAATTTTACGAAGTACTAACAACGTTACCCTGTATACTAAAATTATGTCCACTCTGTATATTCAAAATATAACCTTACCTGTATATTTATATCAAGATCAAAATTTTAATAAACTATGTAGTCAGAAGTATCAAGTTATTTATCTCTGAGTTTTAAACCGATAAACAAACACCCTCTATAATATAAAAAACAAAAATTGCTGTTGTACTGCAATTATAAAAATTAAATTACAGAAATAATGAAAACAAAATTTCAAAACTATAGTCTTTGCCTTAAAGAAAATTTATCTGAGCCTAATAGAAATTATTTTACTAAATTAAGTTTACCAATAAAAGTCAAACAAAATAAACTAAGTTGATCCAATTAAAAGAACATGAGCCAATCAAATTAAGCTGAGCCCCACGTTACAGGGCGTCATATACTTTATTCTTCTATGTGTGACGACTTTTCTGTCGTTACCCAAATAGAATGAAAAAAGAATCCGTTGCTCAGGGTTAGAGGAAAGCTGGGTTCGTAGGTAAGGCTTCTGACTCTTAGTGACTTTCTAATGTTGTTAAATATTAAAATAAAAAAATGATAATATATAGGCTGCAGAGATTTTAATATTGATGTTAAGAATTCAAATAGGTATGGTCAAAAAGAGTGAAAGGGCGCCACTTACTTTGTTTATGAGAGTGGTAAAGTAAGAACCAAAAAGAAAAATATGATATCACAACATAGCTAAAATAAAGTAATCAGCAGCATTAAGGGTCTATTACGTTTATCAGGAATAAAAGTCAGAAATAACTATCCTACATTAAACATTTATTGAAAACGAACACAAGTATCAACAATTAGTCACAGTGATCCCAATAAAACCGCAAGTTATTTTAAATAGATTCGGATTTAGTAACTGTATTCTTTGAACTAAGTAAGCTACTTGATAAAAACAGGTGAAATTTATGTATGTCTCAATACGATGATGTTTCGAAACATGTCGTGTACAAAAACCTTTAAAATGAATATGTGTTAATAATTTTCATATAAAATATTATATAGTAAGTAAGAGTGTACTGTACGAATCAAATTATAACTTATAACGTTAAATAAAAAATAATTTTGACTACAATATGTGGAATAAATAGTGATAATTTACCAGGTTATTAAATCTGTTGTCTCAAAAATTATAAAATAAAAGCGTACCTTGTGTATCAAACTTAAGACTTATCTGTATATAGTTTCTTATGATGTAAACAGGTAGTTAGGTACTCTCCAGACTAACAGAAGTGGATGCAGATGACTATGGCAGGAGAAGTCTTCGATATCAGCCAAAAGAACGATTGTAATGTCAGGAACATTGTCTTAAGGTCTGCATAGGTCCATACAAAATGAAAGTGGGTGAAACATAGAATAATTACTGCATACCATGTGGTATTTACTGAGTACCATGTGGTAGTTACTGAGTACCATGTGGTAGTTACTGAGTACCAGGTGGTAGTTACTGAGTACCATGTGGTAGTTACTGAGTACCATGTGGTAGTTACTGAGTACCATGTGGTAGTTACTCTATAAATAAAAAAATAGTTCTCAGGACAGATACTCAATAAAAAAAACAACTTACGGTCTGAAAATCAGCTTTACATAAATATATTCAAACCATATGCCGATCCAAATTAAATACTCAAATAAACGAAATAAAAAACGGAAATAACTGAAATAGAATTTAGTTAGATAGGGCTATATAAAATGGCGGATAAACTTACGGTGATTATTCCAAGAAGAAACCAAACAAATACGATCTATACTCTGGATTGCATACTTTACAAGGTTTTCAAATTTCCAAATCGGATACCCATGCAATCGAAATCGAAAAGTGGATTCAGAGTGCTTTTCACTGGAAAATTTGTCGGACGCCGGAACAAGCGTCTTCTTCAGATCCAAATTCCCAGAAAGAAAGACCTTCTTCTCCGTTTCAGAACCGAAAACAAAAAACCCTTTTCACCACAGACAAGTGAAATGCAATTAAAGATGTTTGGCATATAGCGAATAGATGGCGCTAATAAACAAGACAAATGAACAGTAATAAATGAAGTTTGACATCTAGCGAATAGATGCGCTAATAAAAATTAAATATCGAAACAAGTGAGCTGTAACAAATGGAGGTTGGCATCTTTGGCATCTAGCAAATAGATGGCGCCAATACTAAGAAATTTAAATAAAAATAGATTTTTAAATTCAATTTTATTAAAGGGAATAAAAAATGCTACAGGGTGTCTCACTAGGGTAAAAAATGTACACGTATTGCCAAAATGTCATTTTATACAAGACTGCCAGTGACTGCCAGTGACTGCCGACGACTGCCAGCGACTGCCAGCGACTGCCAGTGACTGCCAAAGACTGCCAGCGACTGCCAACGACTGCCAGCGACTGTCGGCTCAGCGGTATCTTCGGGTCAGCGGTATCTTAAGTTCCGGGCCTTTGTCGACCCTTGACATATATTATTTATCAACACATGTACAGGGTGGGCCAAATTGGACGCTTTTAAAGGGAAACGCCCTTTTCTGTAGGAGATAGACGAAGACTAATATCGGTGTCTAGAATCTTAATATTATCAAAAACATGACGGTGAAAACCGCATATAGATATCTTACCGTTTCAGAATTACGGGATGTTTTTCAAGAAGTGCATTTTTAACAAATCGCTGTAACTTTTTTGCTACAGAAAATTTTGTATTTTTATGAAAACATTTCCAAAGCACCTTTTTATGTAGAATTTAATGGTTTAAGAATATTTTTTTTAAATTAACAATTTAGGAATTATGAAAAGAAAATTTGATTTTTTATATGGGACACCCTGTATATTTTTAATTCATTGAAAATAATTTAACTTGATATTTTGCCTTGGATTCCTCTTCTCTCTCGAGATATACAGTTTGTAAAAATTCGCCCACTTTGAATAAGTAGGTATTTTGAACGGCGGAATAATATTTGCAATGAGAGATGCAGAATTTTATAACAATTTAAATTACATTTAACAACATCAACATATTTAAACTATATCTAATAACAATAAAAATTAATATCAAACCAAGATTTGAGATTTTGGTTGTTCGATATGTCAACCGTCTTGTGTTATGGACAGACGGGGCCGTTTTTGAACATTTCTCGCGGAATTAATTAACTCTGTGGGGATGAAAGATACCCTCGCATAAGTAGGTCTAATTCTTGCCTAGATTATATATGGGCAATTTAAAAATAAGAACCTTTATTCTTCCGCAAAAATAAAAATCCACAGGAAATAAGTCCGCCGCGCCGGCCTCGATGTCCAGCCTCTGAGATCTTGGTTAGCTATTAAATTATTCTCAAAATTGGCTGCAAAAATTTGCTGATAACTTCACCATTCTGAGGCGGTGCCTTGTCTTGCTGGAAAAATATGTTTTCGTTTTCGATTTTTTCGAATATACAGGCTGTCCCAGAAATAAGTGCAAGTATTTTAAAGGGTGGTAAATCTCGATAAAAGAAACATATTTTCTCTTTTTCGTTTTCAAATAAGTCCAAAATAACGGAATTATTTTACTTTGAAAGTTTCGAAAAAACATGATTTTTTGTTAAAATTTTGAGAATCGCTGGATCTTTTCTGGATTTTATTTTCTTGTAAATTTAATCTAATACCTATGTTGCTATATTATTGTCAAGAAATTATGTTTTTTAATTAAAAACTAAAAAAAATCCAAAAAATTTTTCAAAAAATTTCGAATTTTGAAAAAAAAATTTTCGTGAAAAAAACCTCATAGGCGTGTTTCTGGGGTTGAACTATACTACCAGTTGAATTACTTGCACTTATTTCTGGGACACCCTGTATATACAGGGTGTTTCAAAAAGCATGTGCCATCTTTCGTGGGCAGATTCCTCACGTAAAAATAAGATTTATTTTTCATATCAACATAGATCCGATTCTGCTTTGTTTTGTAGTTACAGGGTGTTAAAGTCTTAATATTTATTCGATTTATTGTAATTTTCTTCCAAGTGCTTTTAGGGATTCGAATGAAATTTTGAGGGTAAAGTTACTATTAATGCGATATATTTTAACGCTGGTGTCAACATATGCAATTCAGGGACGTGCATATGGGTTTTCTCTGAATATTTTTCTAAAAAAGCATGTACGCCACTGCCTTTTTTGTCTCTCTTGTTAGCGCAATAGTGTAAGCCGTTTAATGCCGAATAAAAGTTGTCTCTTCATATTTTGTCCATTTCGCTTTTCATTTGATTCAAGTCTAATAGCAACCTTTATAAAATTTTAATATCATTAACTTGCAAAAGTTTTAAAAAGTACTTTTTGATTCCTCATCAAAAAATATGATAAAAAATATGATACAGTGTGTTAAAACTTTTTAAAATTATTTTTTTTGTAATAATTATCTTAAATATTATTTTTTTATTTGAAATTGCTGTATGTTGGTCTAATGGTAATGATAACTAACAGTAATAATATTTAGTAATAAATTAGGTAAAATATATAATTTATTAATTTTATTAATTGTGATTAATAAAATTGCGTTTATCTCATCCAGGAGGCCGAAGTGTACCCGTAAAACATGCTATTACTTAATCACGTACATCCGCAGTTACTTAATAAGACAAATAATCAATTTATTACATAATGTAGTAAATAGCGCAAATTCTATTGTCGACCGATCCGACTTAATAGGTAATAAACTTCGCATCCTTCTCTCGTATTATATAGTCTTTTCTCTCTCAGTATATCGTATTATGCTGAACATGTTGACTGTACTCTTCATAAATACGACAACTGGCACCCAAAGCCACGTATTATTAAATATAAACTAACCTTTTGGTTAGTTTATTTATTGGTTATTTTTTGCTTCTTTATTACGTTAGTGACGTACATCCGCAGTTACCTAATATGGCAGATAATCAGTTAATTCCATAACGTAGTAAATAACGCAAATTCTGTTGTTGACATGTCGACCATTGTAACCAGTATAAGATTATGTATTAAATAATTATAGAGGTGTATACGATACATTGATGACAGACAAATGATTGATTATATTGTTAAGTGCTATAAACTAGTACAAAATTAAAAAAGTAATTTTTAAATAAAGTTAAAGTAAGTTCTGGTCGTACAGGAATTGGAAGTATTCTACCAATTGTAAAGTGTATTTCTCGTGGAATATTTGACATTGTCAAACGCATTTGTCTGGCAGATTGTCATATTGTCATTGTCACAGTCCTCATCATATCATTTTAATAGAGTTTCTTCATAACTAGACTCTTTTAAACGCACTCTTTTCGAATGCCCGGCCATATTTTACAAAAGTTTGTGACACAAAATCTTACACAAACGATCCGGCGTCGTCTGAGAGACTACGGCTTAAGTAACTTCTGCCTGGTTATATCAGTTGTTGACCGTGAAGGGGAGGATTAGCTGGAATGCCAATCCTGTAGGCGGTCCCAGTAACTAATGAGAATGAGTTAATTATTTGGCGTAGTCTGTCAGACGACGCCGGACCAGTTAAGGGTTAAAAATCGTGAAGTTGATTACGTAATTAAAGTTTAATTGATATCGAATATATTTAACTCGTCTAATAATTTATTTACATTATTAAAGTCATAATATATAAAAAATGTACAAGAGAGCAGTATCGACATCCCCTGCTACAATATTTTTCTGTCACAGCCTATAGTTTTAGTAAATTGATTCAATTTTAGGTGGAAGTAACGCTTGTTGTGCTTCTTTAGCTTTTTTAATATTTCCTCCATTTTAATGGAAACGTAATGGAAACGTGCCCAATTTGTGCGAGTTTTGACAAATTTCTGGGTTTTAACAATTGTCTGAGATTTTAAAAAATTTTTTTTTTCAGCAAGAATTTTAAACAGTTAAAATAAACTTTTTTTAAAATTTATATAAAATTTTTTATAATATATAAAATTTTTTATTAAATTTTCCATAATTTTTAGAATTGCCACTTAGCAAGTTCATGGATGCCCGCAATGGAGAAAATTGTACTAGATATAGCAGAACACGCACCAAATATTCACAAGTCATTCAGATTATATATGAGCTCGATGCCTTCAAAAAATTTTCCTGTTTCTGTTTTGCAGAATTCTGTCAAAGTGACAAACGAACCACCAAAAGGCTTACGAGCTAATATGAAAAGGGCTTTTGCTGAAATGTCACACGATTTTTTTGAGGAGCATCGTAAGTTTTGCTAAGTTTTTAAAATTAAATATACACTGACTATATACCGGGTGGAATTTTCGTAACGAGCGTATGCTATCGCAAGACAAGTTGAGCCGAACTCCTCTTCATATCGAGCGTTTCATATTGCAAGCGTCTTCCGATCCTGTACGGTTGATACAATGATACCTTTAAAACAACGAAAGAACCAAAATATATTTTTTGTCAGGTGTGTAAAATTTACCTGTAGAGTGTTTTTAAATTAGTAAGATTTAAATGTCATGGAAGTGCTTTTTTAGGGTTCCGTACCCAACGGGTAAAAACGGCAACCCTATTACTAAGACTTCGCTGTCCGTCCGTCTGTCACAAAGGTCTATCTTATGAACCGTTATAGCTAGACAGTTGAAATTTGTACAGATAATGTATCTATGTTGCCGCTATAAGAACAAATACTAAAAACAGAATTAAATAAATGTTTATAAATAAAAAAATACTTTCACTAAACATTATCTTTTATGTAAGAATTTTACATAGAATCTTTTACAAGTCCTTGGTGGCCGCGGGGTTAAAGTATTAGGACTTTACGCTGCTATGACCTCAGGCTATGATGTTGGAGCCCTAGTAAGGCAGATTCGAATCCAAGTCAAGGCGACTTTTTTTAATCGTTTTTTTTTATTATTATATATTTTTACATATTTATTTTTACTTTTTACATATTTATTATTGATTAATATAATTTTTAGTTATGTGTTTCTTCATTTTTTTTTATTTACTTATACGCGCATTCAAAATTTCAGCTAAATCGGAAAAAAGTTTATAATAATATAGTGTCTAATGTTGTATAGATACGGAACGCTTCGTGCGCGAATCCGTCTCGCACCAATTTTTTTCTAAATCGTTCGGGCATGTACGGAAAACTGATATGATTTTAAGTTTGAGCAGTCCTTTTGAGTAGTGTATACTATGAAAATTAATAAATAACAATAATGATTAAGTGTTGTCTGGGAATATAGGTACTGACCAGATAAGTCATATCAGTTTTTTTCTGGGAATAGCTGTACTTGGCAAAAAGATTTAATTTTTTTATTTTATTTGAAAAAAACAACAAAAAATCATAAACTAATGAGAAAGAATATTTTCAATATTTATTTTATAAATTTGTTTTCTCCGAGACCTACATTATTTTTAACACAACTATTTAATAACTCAGGGGCCTTAGATTTTCGTATTGATAACCATTTAACTTTTCTTCCAGCTTGAATTTTTCTTCTACCAGTTATTGCAGCTTTTCTTCTGGACAGCGAAGTTTGTTGTATTTGTATCTTCTTTACCTTTTTCGTAATGGAAGTAGAAAGCACATGCACATTTGATGAAGGTGTGCCAAAATTTCTAAAAGACATGATTAGGCCAGTCATTAGATTAGAAGGGCTTTTGACCTTTTTGTTGTAGTTGTTTATAAAATGTTGCACAGCTGACGAAAAGCCATGAGAATCATCAATTAAATTCTTCCTTACATCGCTATCAAATTTATTGATGAAATTGTTCCATTTATCTGTAACACTATCAAAGCTTTCTGTGGGATTAATTGAAATATCATCGCCTAATCCTCCAATAGACGGTATCGGTACATCATTATTATTATTCACTTTTTGTTCAACTCCTTTAGGACTTACTTCCTTCCTACTTTTGTTATAGCACTGTTCTAACTTTAAAGGCAATAAAATGAGGGGTTTCTGGGAAAAGACCCATTAGTCAAAAAATGGGTAAAATGAGTTAATGGCGCTATCCGACAGTAATTTGTTAGTCATAACGTTCCTACCAAACGAATTCGGGAAAAGTGCTATAAGTCAGCCCGTGCATATGATCAAAAATACCGTAATTCCGCAAGAACCCCAAAAGTCACAAGTCTTAACGGCAAAAATCCCACTAATCCGCTACTCGTTGTGGTTTGGTTGTTTGTTATCTGTTATCCCCCCACTCCTTTTTTTTTCAGGGTCACCAAATGCGCAGAAACCAAGGTTTGAGAAACACGCGCACACCCATGTTCATATGTAGAGTGCGGATTTCTAGAAATCATGCAATAAGTAATATTTGATGGCAGATGTATTTTTTTTTTACGCAAAAAATGGCGCAACTACTATGCAGAATTACTGACAGAAAACCGACCAGAATTCCAAGCAGTAGAAGACGAGAACAACCTTGCAGGCACTTTAATGATAAGCGAAAGAGAAGTACATCAAAGTCTCAAAAGAATGAAAAATGGACGTCGGTCACCAGGTCCTGGTAATATTGTAGCCGAATTGTTAAAGTGTGGAACCCAAAGACTGCGCTGGCGTCTGGCAGAGCTATTTAACCAGTGCTGCCTGCAAAGTAAACTACCCCGAGAATGGCGAGTGGCTCACATAGTGTCAATCTTTAAAAAGGGAAATCGTAACGACCCCACTTGTTATAGAGGCCTAAGCATTAACAGTTCGGTCAGCAGACTTTTTTGAAAGGTGCTAAGCAGGGTAGGCTCAGGGACAGTATGGTGACAAATCTCGGAAGACCAAAGCGGATTCACACCGGGGAAATCTTTCACAGATAACCTTTTTGTCCTGCAGCAGGTGATGGAAAAAAAGATAGCAGTAGATCAAGAAGTCCATCTAGCATTTATTGATTTGGAGAAAGCGTACGACTCTATTCCCCGCAGCAAGATATGGGAAGTATTGAATATCTTAGAAGTAGATAGACCTTTGCTTAAGATAATAAAATAGCTATATAAAGAAAATGAATCGTACGTTAAGATAGGACACAGGCTATCTAATCCAATTAACACCACAAAAGGGTTGCGACAAGGATGCAGCTTATCTCCTCTGATCTTCAACGCTTACGTCGAATTAGCCCTTAGGGAATGGAAGACGAAATATCAAGGTATGGGAATACCCATTGGGGACAACACACTATTTACCCTGAGCTTTGCAGACGATCAGGTCGTGATTGCGCAGGACTCATACGATCTAGAGTTCATGACTAAGAGGCTTTATCAAGAATACAACAAATGGGGACTTCAGGTTAGTCTAAAGAAGACCGAATACTTAGCTGTCAATTCCAACACTTGTTTTGAAGTCTTCATTAATGATAACGTCCAGATTCAACAAGTAGACAAATTTAAATACTTGGGTGCTACTATCAACAACGAGGGTTTGGGCAAAGAAGAAATACAAACCCAAATTCAGAAGAGCAAACAAGTTATTGGATGTCTTAACAGCCTCTGGTGGGACCGAAACTTATCTGCAACGACTAAAAAGAGACTTGGAAGAACATTGGTGGAGTCAGTTCTTTGCTATGGTTCAGAGCTATGGACTCTGAGTGCAGACGCGAAACGCAAAATCGAAGTTGTTGAAATGGACTACCTTAGAAGAAGCGCAGGTATATCAAGCCAATGGAAAAAAAGACAAACATCGAGGTCAGGCGTATCATGAATGCATCGGAGGAGACAGTACTGGATCGAATCGAAAAATCCAGCTTAAAATGGTTTGGACATGTTCTGCGTATGCCGGAGAACAGGTGGCCAAAAAGAGTTTTTCAATGGGCTCCCCAGGGCAGAAGAAAGAGAGGTAGACCTAGAAAATCCTGGAACGGAACGGTTACGGAAGCAATGGAAGCTCGTAATCTAGAAGCTGATGACGCTCTAAATCGAGATGTGTGGCGTAGAGTAACAGGAAGGCAGCAATAGGCTGTAGTTGGAAATGAGTATTAAATACTTAAACCAAATCCAAATGAAAATATATATATATATATATATATATATACATATATATATATATATATATATATATATATATATATATATATATATATATATATATATATATATATATATATATATATATATATATATATATATATATATATATATGTATTTTGATCATATACATACACATAAATTATCAATATGATACTGTGGCTAAGTTTTTTTTGATGCCATTTTGCTTATTTTCCGATTTTAAATAATTTATTTTTTTAATGCCAGTTTTACGCATATTTTCTCCATTGGTGGGATATTTGGTGCATATTTTCCACTTAATTTTCAATTTCGGTATTTTGATTTATGTAAAATGATGGTTTCTTGCAATATTCCCCTTACAAAACTTAATAATAGTGTACCTTCTTACAAAAATACACTGGAAGACATGTTCCCGCCGAATCTACTTTACGCAAAAACTATGTTAGCTTATTTTACAAGAACGTAATCGAAGAAATTAAGAAGAAAATTGGAAATAATTACATATAGTTTTACGTAGATGAAACCACGGATTTATGTAGTTATGTAGTCTATACATAGCTCACCTAATGATTGGAATAACCTAATAATAGGAATAGCCCACCTAATGATTGGAATAACCTGCTCACCTAATGATTGAATGAAGATTGCCGAACTAATGTTTATTTGATAGGTCCTAAGCAGTTAGAACAAACAAATAATAATACTATTACGAGGTTCATTCACGATGAGTTAACGAATTTTTTTTGCCAAACCCAGTTCCAAGTAAGAAGATTTTGTTAATGCTTTCCGACGTGGCTGCATACATCATAAAAGCATATACAAAATTGAAAGTTTTTTTATGAAAACTTAGTCCATTGTACTTGTTTAGCACATGGAATGAATCGTGTGGCTGAAACTATGCGAGCACAGCTTCCTTCGGTTAATACTTTAATCAAAACAAGAAAGTTTTCGTAAAAGCTGCTTTGAATGTTCAATTTTATCGAGGAAGATTGCCAGGCATACCACTTTCTCCTCAACAGTTCTTGCTTTCTCTTGAACCAGTGATTACCGGGTGGGGTACGTGGATGGATGCTGCCTATTTTTATGCTGATAATTTTGATTCCTTTAAAGAAATTATATCACAATTTCCTCAATCTGCTTCCTAAGCAATTAAAAAGTGTCAACATATTGTGAAAAATGAAGAGATAAAACAAAACTTAGCATTTATCAAAACAAACTACAACCTTGTAAGCGAAGCTATCACAAAACTCGAAAACAAGGATCCTGCGCTAGTAGGTGCA
This sequence comes from Sitophilus oryzae, assembly GCF_002938485.1. Classification (NCBI taxonomy): domain Eukaryota; kingdom Metazoa; phylum Arthropoda; class Insecta; order Coleoptera; family Curculionidae; genus Sitophilus; species Sitophilus oryzae. The sequence goes on along the minus strand of NW_022146383.1, from coordinate 142,210 downwards.
GTGGAAATAGTTGAGAGAAATTTAAGACGGAGCTCTCAAAAGTGCGTGGCGCTTCAGGAAATATAATTTTTAATAAATTGATGAACGATCATTATTTAGGTTAAGTCCTAATTTCATTTGTTTTTGTTATTTAAATATTTTTTATTACAAAATACAAAAAATTATATATAACTCATTACAGTTTAGTTTGTTCATATAAGTGTATAGTTTATGTTGTTCTGTATAAATATTTTTGATACTCGTTTATTAAAAAATATTAAATTAATAAAAATTATTCATTTTTTTTCATGCTTTTTTAAATTTACGTGCATATTTATGTGCTTATTTTCGAAGTATTTTGAGCTTTTTTTCTTTTTTTTTAGGCTTTTTAATGCTTATGAATCCGCGCTCTATTCATATGACGTCACATAGTTTTAAGGCCACCATATGCGTTGAAACCCAGGTGTGTGAAACGTAAGCAAACTCCTGTTGAAGGTCACATGACGTCACCAATAAACACACCACCCCCCTCCCCCCCACCTCCTTCTTTTGACATGTGTCGACATGTTGAATCGTCTTTGTCGAAGTATTTCAAGGTCGTATGTGTGTACATATGTGTTTGATGGATTTTACATATAGGTGGGGGTTGACCTTGTGGTTATAGGTATTTAAAGTCTGTTAAAAGAGAAATATAACAACCCTAAAAAGTTAAAAATTTAAAAGAACTAAATGCGCTTGCAAAGGAGCAAGGCGTGCTGATACATTTATTATTTTTTAATTACTTTATTTCTTCAATAATTATTTAGTGTACGTTTTATTAATTTTTGCTTTTTAATCCATTATCCCTTTTTTTATTATTCAGTTGAACTGAAGATACACATATTTTGATATTTAGTTAAAAGAGAGATGCTTATGATTGCAATGATTCATTGAAAAAATTGATTATTTTATGATAGAGAGTATTGCATTTTTCACATTAGCACATTAGAACTCCTACCCATTACCTCTTATTTATTATTCAATTTAACTTAAGATACACATATTTTGTTATATTTATTTTAAAAAGATATTTTTTTATTTAACGATATGTTGAAAAAATAGATTATGTTATTATGAAGTGTATTCCATGTTTTAGTACTATGTATGCATTATTTTAGTATGACACATTAGGAAATTATCTTAAATTTAAATAATAACTCTCTTGAAAGTATCCATATAAAAAACTGTTACTATTTTTTAATCATGAAACTATGAGATATTGCTCAGTAAAGGCAAATGAAAAGTTTGTGAATGATATTTGCTAATTCATTTTTCGATTCTAATCTATTTAGGTAATAAAAATCACACACAACGATAAAAATATATATTTGATAACCATAGATATTAGTTATAATAAAATACTGAAAACATGTATTTAACACAACTACGGATAGTAAACTGCTAGTTAGATTCAATAATAAAAAGTAAAAAATTAAGATATCTATAAAATTAAAAAGTATCTTAAAATATTAAAACACATACTTTATAAAAGTCAGATAGTATACAACATAAATTTAGAAGAAGTAGTAAAATATTTTTTTCTTTCATTACAATAAAATAAAAAAACTGGGTTGCATAAAGTATTTTTTTTTCTATATTATGATTTGATTGAGATGTGAGAATAAAAAATATTACTAAAAAAATAAATACGTTATTACATAAATAATAGAAAAATTTCTTTAGCAAAATAGTTAAACAATTTTATGAACAAAATAAAAAAAAATGCCTTATTATTTGCTAGAGGGCAGAATAAAAGCCAGTTAATATTCAATATAAGTAGAAAAAAGGGGTAATAAAAGAACACAAAAATAAGATTTATTTAACAACAGGTAGTTAGAATACATATTTTAAGTAAAAATAAATATACCTAATTACAAAATGACAATTATCCAACTTAAAACTAGTAAAACAAAAACATCTCCAAAAACTTTCTATAACTGAAGTGAACAAATTTATTAGCAAAATATAATACACTAGAAAAAACTAATTATACAAAGAAATTCCGTACCTACTTATTATTTGCTGGAGGGCAGAATGAAATGCAGTTAATATGCCATATAATTAAAAAAGCTGATATAAAAATAACAGAAAAACAATATTTATTTAACAGGTAGTTAGAATATATTATAAGTAAAAAAATAACGTATCTACAAATTGACAATTATCCAACTTAAACCTGGTAAAACAGATGCATCTCGAAAAACTTCCTATAACTGATTGTGTTTGTTACTTAATAGAGAATTTGAATTTAGCGCCTAAAGCGCGCCATATTGGTGACGTAGAGAATGACATAGCAGCCATGTTCAAGAAAAGAATTGTACACAGATTCTTGTAAAATCACACATAGCAAATAAAGTTTCATAGAAGTTACAACTTCTTTCAATCCACAACACATACATACAAAAATCAACAGTCCACTGCACAATCATATTCAAACAAATCATTGGTCCTTCGAGCCGCATAGCATTAAAACGGTTGAGAAATCAGCAAGAATACACGAAAAAGGAGTTGAACATTTTGCAACAAACAAAAGAAGCCAAATCATAACAGAATTCATTCAGCAAGACACAGCAATTCATCAAGTAGATCCATTCCTTTATATCCTAGCTCATACAATAATTTAAACCAAAGCTAATATTTGATTTTACAATGAAAGTCAATTTAATCTCATATATATCATAAAAAACACATTATAGTCGTTAAACTAGCATAGTATCAGGTAGGATAGTTGTATAATTGACATAATTTCAAGCATTTACAGTAGTTTAGACATACAAAGTGTGAATTATTTAAACAAAAGCATAACAAAATCATAGCATTCAATTTAGCCGGTTATTTCTGCATGGGGGTCAAAATTTAAATTAATAGGTAAAATAACTAGAAACATAATTATTTAAACATAAATCACTTACATACTTATTTAAACAATTATAATAGATAGTAACAATGTCGAACGAAGAATTCAAAAGATTAAAAGTTCAATGCAATATGCTTAAAAATCGATTATTTCGGTTTGAACAATTTTTAAATGATGCAGCGAATCATAAGAAAATCGATGAAATTGATGTTCGTTTACAAAGATTAGATGAAACATGGAACGAATTCCAAACTGTACAACTTTCTATAGAATTAATTGACAATTCTGACAAAATTTGTGCTGAGAGGAATGACTTTGAAGATAAATATTTTTATTTAGTTTCAAGATTCAGATATTTAATTAACACTAATAAAACACACTCTAACAACAATCAAGTAGTTCCTAATAATTATCTAAATCCCTCAATGAACATAAAACTAACTCAATTCGACCTGCCGCATTTTAATGGAACATACGAGAACTGGTTACCCTTTTATGAGGGATTTAATGCACTTGTTCTTGATAATCCGTCACTCAACAATATTCAACGCTTTTATTATTTACTTTCGGCTTTAAAGAATGACTCGATTCAGGTAGTTCAGTCACTAGAAATCAGCGATAACAATTTTGATATAGCATGGCAATTGCTGAAGGACAGATATGAGAACAAACGTGTTCAACAAAGTTCAGAATCATATAAAAGGCATATTTGAGCTCCCCGTTATGAGCAAAGAAAATCACGGTATCTTAAGAAAAATTATAGATGGTTTTTCTAAACATCAAAGAGCTTTAAAGTCATTAGGACAACCAGTCAATACTTGGGATACACTATTAATTTATATTTTAAGCAATAAATTAGATAATCATACAAGACGCGAATGGGAAACATCTTTAAAGTCAGATCAGCTACCAGACATAACTATATTTTTAGATTTTCTTAAAAATAAAGCACAGTTGCTCGAAACATTAGACACTCGTGAAACAAATAGGGTAGTAGGAGTTAAGTCAGATAAATCATTCATGCGTTCATCAAGTCATTTAGTCACCAAAGCCAATGATCAATTGAGAACTGATTATAGGTTTTGCAAAGATAATCACATGATTTACAAATGTGATAAATTATTAGCTCTTTCTCCTAAGGCAAGATATACGGAATTAAACAAATTAAATATATGTTGTAATTGTTTAAAATTCGGACATTCAGTAGATACATGTCGAAGTAGTAGTGCCTGTAAGCAATGTCATAAACGACATAACACTGTACTGCATTTCAATAATTATATTGTCAAAGAAAAAAATGTTACAGAATCGCCTACATCAAATTGCACAGAATTATCTACAGTTCAGCCATCACATCCCAGTGTTCACATATCACAAGAACGTCAGGTTCTGTCAGATTCAGAAAATTCCATCGTGAACGTGACTTATCTAGAACAAAATTCACAGTCCTTTACAAAGATGCAACCGGGGGGGCATTGAAAATGATGAATAAAAACGTAAAAATATGATTAGTGTTAATATGAGTGTATTACATACATATGTTTAAATAACGAACGTTATGGATGAATGTTAAATAACGAAGTTTATGGCGCTCTTCTGTGACGGCTTATGTCTTAATAATTATATATAGGGTGTTTTAGAACTCTCAACCAAAGTCGAAATTTTGCAAAATCTCAAAAAAGAAAATCTCTCGAAAATAATAAATAGTAAAATGACATTTACCCTCTATGGATAGAACCCTACCTATGGTCCCATATAAACTGTATACTAAAATAAATAGCTTTGACATATAATTGTCGTTTTTCTTGATATACTCCCCTGATTTTATTTTATTTTTCCAGAGCACTAATACTCTCTTTATGTTATTTTTTATTCCTAGAAGGATGATTTGAAGAAAAAATATTTCGTTCATATTATTGATGTCACTAAATAAACCCTTGTATAATATGTTATACTTCTAGATGTTATAGTAATGCATTTTCGTACAGCAAACTTTCATTCCCTATTCTACTCCCTAAGGGTACGAATTTCATAAATTCCTATGTCCAAATAATTAACTCATGTTTTTTAAATGATCCTTTGTGCAAATTTTTATATGTATAATCCAGAGGTCACGAAGGTTTATATAATTTTTTACTAACTTTACCCATTTGGTTGATGAATTTCAAAAATCTCTTCTTATTCTTCTTTCTGTAGAATTTCATTCTTCTAGTAAATGATTTTCATACAACAAATCGTTCGACATAATTTTACACTCTAAGAGGATGAATTTTCTAAAATCGCTTTGCATACTAATTCACTAACCACTAATGTCCTTTAAACGAACCTTTGTGCTAATATTGATGTATCTAAAGCTGGTGGTATAAACTGACCCCTAAAATATCTAAAAACTTGATATATAATCTAACTGACACACCACTGACAATGACAAATAATTGATTTCTGGAGGTATTTTGTGGAGGTGTTTTTCAGGTATGTTTTAATATTTATTCGTTTTACATAAAGAAATACCGATTAAACGATATAATAATACTTCATAACAAATCTAGACATATATACCTTTCATTTAAAAAAAGAATCATCAAGATTGGTGAGGCGGTTTCGGCGGGATGGATGTAACAAAAAAACCCGTTGATCTTTTATATATGCATCCCACTTCGGTGTCACAAGCTGAATTTTTCAGGGAAAGAAGTACAAGTACGTGATATGGGGACCCTTATTCCAAAAGTAGTACAAAATTAGACCGGGAAAAGGGCACTATCATCAAAAATCGATATATTAATACCACCGTATAGAGAAAACAAATACTTATTTTTTGGTCCAGTACAAAATAAAGTCTTCGTAGGGAGTAATTTTTTATAATTATTTACAAAAAAAACATTTCCATTAGCGCTTATGACCGAAAAAAACTTTAAACATGAATAACTCATTTCAATCATGCGAAAATTTGGTTTAAAAATAGATTTTTTTTAATATAACTTTCATTTAACGAAAAACGAAGGCCTAAATGAAAAAAGAAACAATTTAAAAGTTTCGCTTATGTCTTGACAAGGTAACAAAGCAAACCCCATATTTTTTGCTTTTAAACTAATAAAGATATATCAATAAACAATTAGCGATGTCCGACTGCCGCCGCCGCGCCGAGATTTCCTATACGTATACGCGTGATGACGTCATGGTGTGGCAAATGTAGCATTTTAATTCGATTTGAGCTCCCTTATATAGGATAACAGAAACATTTTCAATGTTAGAATTTGTTACATTCCAAATCAGTAAACGAGCAGGTATTGTTATCCATCGTGCAAATACATGTTTTTGATATAAATAATAAGCCTGTCAAATGTAGAGCATTATTAGATTCAGGTTCTCAATCGAATTTTATGACTCATGAATTATTCAAAGTACTTAAATTAGACGCTTTACCGATTCAAATACCGGTAACAGGAATTAATCAAACAAAGTTAAATATTAATAAAAAAGTTTTTGCCAAAGTTAAGTCAACTGATAGCTCGTATAGTTCAGATCTGTCATTTTTAATTTTAAACAAAATAACAAGTGAGTTGCCACAGTATTATTTTAGTCCTTCCGAGTTGAACATTCCAGACAATGTTCAAATATCAGATCCAGAGTATAATAAACCAGGTAAAATAGACATGCTGTTAGGCAGCGGAGTTTTCTTTTCTTTACTATCATCAGGCAAAATCGAACTAAATAAATTTGGTCTTATCTTACAACAAACTAAATTAGGTTGGATATTAGCCGGTCCATTACAAATTCCCGAGTCAAACTCTTCTGAAATAGTCTCTTGTTCTAATGTAGCTTCCAATTGTCTTTTTACGCAAAATGATAAACTTCTAAACGAACAATTAGAGCGTTTTTGGCAAATTGAAGATCTGTCATCTGATAATACTAAGTTGTCAAATGAAGAACTTGATTGTGAAATACATTTTCGAAAACATTTTGAACAGTACACTACCGGTCGTTACACAGTACAACTTCCGTTGAAGAGCAATCATACTAAATTAGGTGTATCAGTAAGTACAGCAATCCAGCGTTTAAAGCACCTGGAAAGTAAGTTAGCACTCAATGATGACTTACGTAAACAATATCATGAATTTTTGCAAGAATATGAAGACTTAGGACATATGTCAAGAGTTAATATCGAATTGGATAAATCCAATGAAATACATAATTATTTACCACATCACGCGGTAGTAAAAGAAGATAGTAGTACTACACGTGTAAGAGTAGTTTTTGATTCATCATCTAAAACGGCATCAGGGTTGTCTTTGAATGATGTGATGATGATAGGTCCTGTTCAGAGGAACTTATTTGATATTTTAGTACACTTACGCATATTTAATGTAGTCATTACAGCGGACGTTGCAAAAATGTACCGACAAATATTTGTCCATGAATCGCAGCACAATCTACAAAGAATTGTATGGCGCAAAGAGCCATCGGAAGAAATTAAACATTATCAGTTGAATACAATTACTTATGGAACAGCTAGCGCTTCCTTTCTAGCCACACGTACTCTACATCAAATTGGGCTTAATTGCAAGGATACTGAGCCTATAGTTAGTGATGCCATTTTAAATAATTTTTATATGGACGATTTAATTTGCGGAGCATTCACCATTGAAGAAGCTATAGAGCTAAAATCAGGACTGGAAAAAGTATAACGCCACCTTGGGTGAAAAAGTTTATAATGAGAACTCAGATTCACCAGGTTCCGTTACAAATAGGTTCCAGCTAGCTCAGTAAATAATTAAGTAAAATATATATGCACAGAACAAGAGATATCAAAAGGGAGGTGTATGGAAAAAGTGTACTGATTGAAAATTCCAAAATGTACTGGATTCGTTTAATAAATATTAAATTTAAAGTTAAAACAAATTGCCAAGATCTATCATAAAATGTAGCAAATATTTAAATACGAAATAATGAAACATATATATACTAGAAAAAAAAATGAACTCTCCGTAAAATAAATTAAATCATGAATAGTATCACAAAATATTGTTGTGACTAAACAGTGAACAACCCTGATGCGTATTTGTGATTACGATTAAATGACTGTAAAGAATAAAATGAAATTTAGAGGTAAAAAATCCCTGGTATACCAAGTTCACATACGATCGTATATTTAATGTAATAAATTTTAATCAATCATAAACGCAATAAAATAAGAGATGATTAAAGTCTTATCTGTCATCCAGTGGTCGTTCCAGTCAGTCCATGAGAAAATCCAGGTGTCTGGTCTTCAGTGTCACAGTGGCATTCCTCGTCACAGTGGCATTCACGTCACAATGGCATTAGTTGCAGTACCAAATCCAGTACAAAAAAAAATTGATAAAAATCTTAAGCTAAACCGTAATCATAAATAAGGAGTAATAGCCAAGGAACAAGAACCCTAAAATGTGAACTATTTTAGTGACACGTTCTAGTTTGGACATAGTAAAATACCTTTCAACCATGCGGACCTTCCAAGACAAGATGGCGTCTCAACAGTAGATAGAATATGAGAGATCCTCCTCCTCATTATACTCCTCATCCTCCTCCTCCTCCCACTAATATAATATACAAGTTAAATATGTTAATTCCTACTACTTTCATCCCCACTTTATTTACTTAGTCATATATAGCTAGTAAGGTAGGTCTTTAGAAGAAAGTAAAGCGAATCTCGAGAGTGATGCAATACAATAAGAAAAAAATAACTAATGTTGTTAGAAAGCTGATTCAAAAATATACTGATTTCCGTCAAACTGTTTCTCATCGAATAGTTTTAATTAATCAAAAAGATTTATTTTTGCCACTAAAAGAAGATTGTCATAGGATAACTGAGTTTTGTGCTGATTTTCTATTACAAAGGATTAATCTTTACGAGTTTGTGCGTGCATTGGGACATACATATTTTGCAAGTGAACTAACACATATTGTTCCATACCTGAGAGTAACGAAGAATTCAAAAGTTATAATAGAAATTTTAAAGGTGTTCGAGCGGTTCCACTTGGTTGACGCTAGAGATCAGTTACTGCAAAGATTTAAAGACAAGTTACCACAACCCGGAGAAGTTAAGAGCACAATATCAAGAAAACATAGACTTCTTCGTCAATATCGTGCTCCGGAATATTTAAAAAACTATATTTTGTTTTAAGGTGAAAAATGTCAAGTGAGAATATTGAACTAATTAGTTCAGTAATATGTATTCATCAAGAATTTTATGAATCATTTCATGAAACTTATCAAAAACTTAGGCAGATGGAAAAAATATATTATGATATGATTCGTAAATATGAAAAAGGAATGAGTGCGTGTGCACAATATTATGAAAATTATGATATATTAGAATTATTCTCTGTAATGATAGACTTAGGCTTTATAAATCAAATAACATACTTAAATAAATTTGTTAAAGATCGGGGAATACCTTACGAACAAGTAGCAGATGATGTAAACACTAACATAAATAGCAATTTAGTTAACCAGGATAATTCATCCAATAACTTAGTTGATGTAGAAGTACTAATTTAGTATAAATTATATTTTAATAAAAGATGTAATAAATACTATATAGAGTTTTATTCATTCATAAAAAAATTATCATACAAATATAAAACATTTGATAATGCACACATACAATTTGACTTAGAATGATAAAAGCATTTTGGTGGTCCGATAGGCAAAGCTGGTTGTTCATCTATTTCAATTACTGTTTTTTTGGAATATTTCTTTACAAATTCTGCTTTTTCAGTTCCTTTAACATAAACAAATTCCACTTCAGCTTCTTCAATAAGTTTTTCAATTATATTTGAAAAATAATGGTGAGGTGTAAATCCTTCATTCCAGTTGATACAATGATGATTTTTCATTAGCCATACCGCTTGTCTGTGACATTCTGGTGACAGAAAGTCTAATGGAAGGGTTTTTTAAACATATTGTCAAGGCCAAGGGCTGTAATGTATTAATACTGGTTGCCTGCACAACCGCAATGTGTGTCAAGAAGAAAAATGGCGTATCCGCCAGAAATTAAAAATGTATTACTGGTTGCGTGCACAACCGCAACGCCAGAAATTAAAAGACTTGTTCAGGGCGCCATCTTTTAGTCAAGTCGAGAAGTATGGAATCAGACAATGGAATTGTCTGGTAGAAGAAGTACGCTTCCGGAGAATTGGGGAAATTTCGAGAAGCAGTCAATAGAGTATAAGCCGGAGCCATCGACAACTGAGAAAGTTTTTGAATGAATATACCGCGTGGAAATTGAAAATCGGACAATTTGGTGAAGGAATCTTATAACAGTTGCAGGAACAAATTCGTTAAGTATTTTATCGTGAGTTTAACAGGGACTCCACGGAACTGGGTCACAATTAGCCGGAAGTGCGATTTAAGTGGATTTTGAAGATTTTACACCGAATTTGGGGAATTTTATGGTTGGTACGAGACAGCAAGCGAAGAAAAATGGAAGAAGTAAGCAAATTATTGGGAGATTTTATGGAGAAATTAGAGAGAAAAGGAAGAGGGAAAAACACGTCAAGAAGAACAGTGAATCGCTTGAGAAAATGTTGGGTAATTTGGAAATTCGTTTCGAGAGCGACATCGTAGAGAAAAACAAGAAGAACAGGACCGCTTGAAAATTTTCGAAGATTTGAAAATCTAACGACAACAAGACAAACAAGAAGAACGGGACCGGCTTGAGAAAATTTAGATGATTTAAAAATTCAGCGACAAGACAAACAAGAAGAGCAGGACCGTATTCAACAGAGTATCGAAAATTCGAACGAAGAAAGAGACCCACTTCCAAGAAGTCGTAGAAGATCTGGGAGGAGCGCTTCAGCAGAAATGGAAAAAATTAGAGATGGACCTACAGAAGACCAAGGTACAAGTAAGGACACCTGGCGTTTCTGAACTGGTGAACCTCAAGGCACCGACCGATGGACAAACGACCTGGACAATGTACCACCGTCAGTTTGAAGCTAAGCCGCCATGCCAACGGATGGATCACTGGACTAGAGAAAGCAGCGGCACTTGTCATCGCGCGCTGCGTGGCCCTGCCCTGGAACTCCTGTGCAAACTATTCTGCAGCCCAACAGCAGGAATACCAAACTTTGGTCGCTGCACTGACAGAAGATATGGCGAACACCAACATCGACGCCAATCCTTACCAGCACAGATCAAGACACGCTTCTCCTGCAGAGGTCCGGAGAGAGTCTGCAGGAATTTGAAGCAGACTTACGTCGGCTGGTACACCTGGCATATCCAGAAGCACCGGAAGGATTTAGGGAGGAACTCGCTGCTCAGTGCTTTATCAGCGGACTGAGGGACAACGAATTAGAGAGGGCGCTGCAAATATCCCGATTTTCTACCAGCAGCGAAGCACTGGTCAGGGCGCTGGAAATCGAAGCTGCTTTTAGCGCCATCCCTAGACCGAAGATAAGATCGGTAGCGGTCGAGGAACAGCCCGAAAACACTCACAGAGGTTTGGAGGAGATGTGTAAGAAAGTCGACAAACTATGTGAGCTACTAATAAACAAGGGAGTCAGCAACACCCAGACAGAAAACCAGAGAAGATTCCAGGACATAAGGTGCTTTAGAGGTGGCAGGAATGGCCACATTAAACGGTATTGCCGCGTTCAAATGCGATCCCGTTCACCATCCAGAGAACGTAGGCACCAGGAAAACTAAAATCAGTCAATACTAAGGGGCGAGTATTGACTGGGGAGAACAGAGCCCCAAGGATTTTTTCCATTAGAAATCTAGGAAGAACCGCTGACAGTTTGGTGATCGACGGGAAAGTCAATGGAAAGGGAATCCGAATGACAGTGGACACTGGCGCTATGGTTTCGTTGGTGCGGGCTAACTCAGTGCAAGGATTGAAGCTGGTGCCTCTGAGAAGAAGAGTGTGTTTACGTACAGTTACGGGGGAAATGGCCGTTGTACGGAGAGGCTATCGTCGAACTGAAGTTAGGAAATTTGAAGTTCCAGCATAGCGTTTTAGTGGCAGATATTGAAGATGACTTCATCTTGGGCATGGATGTGATTCGTCAACATGGATTTTCGTTCGATCACCGAGAAATATCCTGAATATCGGAAATGAAGAGTTTATGTTATCTCCAGACGAGGGACCAGGAAGAATGGATGTAAGATCAGCGGAAACTGTGGTGATACCTGGTAATACCGAGAAGATCGTATTCGGTAAAGTGGAGAAAATCGCTGGGTGCTGTGTTGGACTGGTACAAAATGGCGACAAGAAACAAGATAGGTACTTAGTAGGACAATTATTGGTGAACACCGACAAGAATATACCGATCAGAATTGCGAATCTTTTCCCGAAAAATCTGCTAACCTGTAAGAAGTGTCACCCGATGTGATGAAGTGTCGTCAGCTGTTACACAAATGGCATCCAAAGAAACACTAAAACATCTAAAACAGCCATGGGATCACCTAACATCTGAGGAGAAACAGTTGTAATAAGCAGTTCCTGCGAAAGCATGGCAGTATTTTTGAGAAAAATAACAGTGGAAGAACGGATTTTGTGAAGCACCGAATTAATACTGGTCATGCCCAACCGATTCGACAACGTCCTAGAAGGGTTCCCCTTTCCAAACAACAAGAAATGGAGACAATGGTAGATAAGATGTTAGAAGATGGAGTTATCGAAGTATCATCAAGTCCATGGTCATCTCCTGTTGTTTTGGTGACGAAGAAAGATGGTAGTACATGATTATGCGTGGACTATAGGAAGCTCAATGACGTCACTAAGAAGGACAGCTACCCACTGCCACGTATAGACGACACGTTAACCACACTGGCAGGTTTGTGCTGGTTCTCCACTCTCGACTTAAAGAGTGGATACTGGCAAGTTGGGGCCTGGACGAGGAAGACAAAGAAAAGACGGTTTTTTCTACAGGAAACGGACTATACCAATTCAAGGTCATGCCGTTTGGGTTATGCAATGCTCCAGCCACTTTCGAACGTCTAATGGAGGTGGTGTTAAGAGGATTAACTTGGAAACGTGCTTGGTTTACCTCGACGATGTATTGGTTATGGGAAGAACTTTTGAGGAGCATTTGCGAAATTTAGAAGAAGTCTTTGGCCGCATACGGAATGCTCACCTGTACTTGAACCCGAAGAAGTGTAGCTTATTCCAGCGACAAGTGGAATTCTTGGGTCATGTAGTCTCGGCAGACGGAATTTACACCGACCAGAAGAAAATCGCTGCGATCAAGGATTGGCCTAAACCTCGCGACAAACATGAACTTAGAAGTTTTCTGGGTTTATGCACCTATTACAGAAGATTTGTCAAGGGATTTGCCAATATAGCTGCACCCTTACATAGACTTACAGGTGATGAAGTCGGCTACGAATGGAACACCGATTGTGATGTAGCCTTTGGAAGACTTAGGCGGCTTTATGTTCAAGTCCTATTCTAGCCTACCCGCAACAACAAGGGAGGTATATCCTGGATACCGACGCCAGCAATATCGGCATAGGTGCAGTGCTATCACAAGTGCAAGATGGCGAAGAACGAGTGATAGAATATTACAGTCGAGTTCTATCCAAACCAGAAAGGAATTACTGCGTTACCCGGAAGGAGCTGCTAGCAATTGTGAAGGCAGTTGATCATTTTCATAAATATCTGTACGGCCAAGAATTTTTAATTAGGACAGATCATGCGGCTCTCAAATGGCTTATGGAGATGAAACAACCTGAAGGCCAAATAGCACGATGGCTCGAGAAGCTCCAGCAGTATCACTTTACCATCCAACATCGTGCTGGGAAGATGCATGGTAACGCAGACGGTTTATCCAGAAGACCCTGTCAAACCGATTGTAAGCACTGCTGTAAAACGGAACAACGTGAAGGCACTGTCATGATAAGGAGTTTTAAGCTTGGAGCTGATGAACAGTGGACGACGGCACAGTTGAGGAAAGACCAAATGGAAGATCCAGACATCGGAGCAATACTAGGGCTCAAGGAAGGTAACGGCGAGAGACCACCGTGGCAGGATATTGCGGACAGAGGGCTAGTTTTCAAAGCTCTCTGGGCTCAGTGGAATTCACTGGTTATTGAGAATGGATTGTTAAAGCGCACGTGGGAAAGTGCGGATGGCAGGACAGTAACAACTCAGTTACTGGTACCAAGGAAGAAAGTTACCCAGGTATTGGAAGAAATTCACGGTGGTAAAACTGGAGCCCATCTTGGAGTAAACAAGACCTTGAGCAAGCTGAGAGATCGTTTTTACTGGGTGGATTATTGCGAAGATGTCAAGAAATGGTGTCGACAATGTAAACTTGTGCAGCCAGCCAAGGACCAAGCACTCGCTCTAGGGGAAAAATGAAACAATATAACGTTGGACTGCCATTCGAAAGAATCGCTGTTGACATTGCAGGCCCATTCCCTGAAACGCACAAGGGCAACAAGTACGTTTTAGTAGCGATGGATTATTTCAGTAAATGGCCAGAAGTTTTTGCCATTCCAAACCAAGAAGCATCGACTGTAGCTGAAGTATTGGTCAATAATGTCTTCAGTAGATTTGGAATTCCCTTAGAGCTTCACACTGACCAAGGAAGGAACTTCGAGTCAAGACTGTTCCAGAAGATGTGTGATCTGCTTGGTATTCACAAGACTAGGACAACAGCTTTACATCCGCAGTCTGATGGGATGGTCGAAAGATTCAATAAGACCATTGAAGAACACCTCTCGAAAATGGTGGCCGAACATCAAAGAGATTGGGATCAACACATACCGCTGTTCCTAATGGCGTATAGAAGTGCAGTTCACAACACCACCGGACTTTCACCATCGAAGATTTTATTTGGTCGAGAATTACGGTTGCCTTGTGACTTGGTGTTCGGATCACCAGACGACGGCACCACAAATGTAGAGGACTACGCGGATGAACTGAAGGAAAGGTTAATGGAAATTCATAAGGCCGTAAGAAGTAAGATTACGCTAGCCAGTGACCGGATGAAAGCTCGTTACGACCTCAGAGCCAATTCTACGGGATTTCAACAGGACGATATGGTATGGTTATATAACCCCCAGCGCAAGAAAGGGAGGTCCCCAAAGTTAACTCCAGCATGGGAAGGTCCTTATACAGTCATCAAGAGGATAAATGATGTTGTGTACCGGATTCAACGCAGCCCTAGAAGTAAGATGAAGGTAGTTCATCTGGATCGATTGAAGAGATATCAGACAGGAAACCTTGATCGGGACGATCAAATTTGAGAAGGGGGCAATGTCAAGGTCATACAAAATGTATTACTGGTTGCCTGCACAACCGCAATGTGTTTAAGAAAATGGCGCATCTGCCAGAAATTAAAATGTATTACTGGTTGCGTGCACAAACTTCGCAATGCCAGAAATTAAAAAGACTTGTTCAGGCGCCATCTTTTAGTCAAGTCGAGAAGTAAGGGAATCGACAATGGAATTGTCTGGTATGAAGCTATACGCTTTCCGGGAGAATTGGGGAAATTTCGAGAAGCAGTTAATAGAGTATATAAGCCGGAGCCATCGACAACTGAGAAAGTTTTTGAAATTTGAATATACCGCGTGGAAATTGAAAATCGGACAATTTGGTGAAGGAAAGGGAGATCTAAAATAGTTAGTTTGTTGTGTGTTATAAGTTAGTAATTGTGTATAAAGTGAGAAAATAAATTCGTTAAGTATTTTATCGTGAGTTTAAATAGTGGACCCACGGAATCCGTAACAATATAATGTGAGATTCTATGTCCATCAAAGGCTGCAAGTTCTTTAGGTAAAAAGGTGTTTTTCTCATCTTTAAATCCTTGTATATCCACAATCAACCTCATATTTTTAGTTCACTAAACTTTTTAATTAAACTTTTTTGTCTTGAGTAGTGTGCAATTTGTTCTTTCAATTTTTGTATTTTAAAAATAAAATTTTGTATTTCTAGTTGTAGTGTTGTATGTGTATGTATGATATATGTCTATATCTACTACTACAGACACTATGTTAACGTATTTAAAATCAAAACTTAACATTAAGAGAGTGGGAGTAAAAGTTTATAATTGTTTGACAATCTTTGTTAAAGGATTGTAACTAAATAATTTATCATGTAAAATAAGACAATAAGCAGATGTGTTTTTTTTTATCGCACTGTTTGTTTCAAACTCAATTCTCATTACAACAGAACCCGTTTGAAGCGTTTCCTTTTGGTCAGAACAATCAATATATGCAATTGGTGAAATCTTCTTGAATTTTTCAGGATTAAAAATAGGTTCATTAGAAGTAACATAATAAGAATAGCGAAAATTTGCAAACATTTCATATAAAGATGAATATTTGTTCTCTTTGAAATTTAAATATAAGTCGTGATAAGGATACCTTTTGGAATTTAAAAATATTCTAATATTTGTTAAATCTACATTGTCAAATTGACTCATATCTTTTTTAACATCTCCTTTTCGATTTTCTTGAAAGGCAATTATTACATGACGGGGAGCTTCAAGTTTACTAGTTGTTTTTACAGGCCATGTGTGTCGTGTTGTTTCAGTTAGCGAAGAGTATTCAACAAGTTCCCAACTTCTAAATCCAATTAGTATATCTTTATTTGACTCCAGTATTCTAGTGAGAGCTAGTTGTTGTGGTATATCAACTAAAATGTGCGGTACTTTCCAATAGATTTTATCGAAAGTAACTTTTGGGGTTTCTAAAGTTGTAGATGGAGGTGTTACATCATCCTTAAAGAAAACTCCATCTAAGTCATTATTAGATCTAATAAGAACCAACTCTTGTTTCATATTAATTATAATTTTTTTGTAATCTTCAAAGAATCCCATTAGCAGTTTTAATGGTATAGATACGGAGAATTTTCCATTATCATCAACTATGATTCTGTCCTCTTCTTTTCTGTGTGGAAACCAACCTGCATTTTGCAGTTTTAAACTTTCATTTGTGTTACTGGATAGATAACCTTTTAATGTTGATGCTAGCCCTACATTTCTTAGGGCATCTATAGTAATACCATTTAACTCATAACGAATTTCTCTAAATAAAAAAGCTATACCATTGTTCGTAAATCGCAATCTCTTTGTATAATTTCCCTCCGTATTTGTTAACTTTCCTTCAATATAAATTAGACTTTCTGATGGTAGAGTGTAAGCATCAAGTTCTTGGATTGGTATACGTATTTCATCATTATAGTCAAATTTTGAAAAAATGTAAGGTTGATAGGTATGCAGTTCTGAGCTGACAATAGAGTTATCAATATATAACTTCTCGTTTACATCTAATATGCTCATTATATTAAGACTTTAAAACCTAGCGATTTTAAAAATTGATGATTTTTTCGTGTTAACCTATTGCTGTTGGATTTGAGACTGAACAATTTTTTAGTCGGTTTCTTTATATAAGTTTTTATTTTGTTAGGAATAATAACTGAAGAATAATTTATATTTTCTCTATTATATCTAACAACCATTTTATAAACCGTTTGTTTTTAAATGTAATCTTACTGTAATAGTCTCACCCCTGAAACTGATAAGATCTCCGTCTTGATCAACAATTTTTACTGTAATGTTGTTAATTGCTTTAACGCTGACTGGAAAATATAATATGGGTAAAGGAGATTCAACTATTTTACACTATTATTATTTTACACTATTTATTTATTACTTTTACTGCACTTACTTTTACATTTTATATATTATTTTTTAAGAATTTTAGAGAAAGTTGTCCGCAATTGTATGAATTATTTTTTTGTTTATTTTCATATGTGTAAAATACTTTCACTTCACCATTTGAATTAAAATATTTTGAAAGTTCAAGAGGTGGTTTTAAATTTCCATAACTATCAAAGTATACAACATGATTATCATTTTTAATGTATGAAGTCCAATGTGTTCCTTTATTTTGCTTCCTGTCTAAATTAACAACACCACACTCTTTTAAAGATATTGTATTTGGAAGTTCATCAAGCATAAATACACCTCTGAAATTAGGAATTTTCATTACCTTTACATACTTAATAATGTCAATATTTGTAAGCGGTCTACGTGGAAAACTTATGTTAATCTTTTGGTCTTTTTTTTTATACCAAGTTTACCACCTTTATACGGTTTTATAAAAAGTCCCTTTCCCTTATACGGTTTAATAAATAATCCTTTTCCCTTAGAAACATCCTCCATTGCTATATTATGTCTATGCATTTCTTCTAACTGCTGTTTAGATGCTTTAGCATCATTGACTGCTTTGGCAATTCCTGCAGCACCTCCACCTAGTGCACCTAACGCTCCCAATATTGGGAGCAAAAGTGGTAAAAGTCCCCCAATTTTTTCAGGTGTTCGAATTATACGTTTTTTCTTCATGTTAAGCTTTCCACTTTTTTTATCCTTTTTCTTTTTTATACCCATTCCAAGCTTTCGTTTTCCCTTCATTATGGCAGCAACAGTTAATGCAGCTACTTTTTCACCGATTGAAGAATCCTTAGCTTTTACTCTATTCCAAGCCTGATCTCCTAACAGTTTATCAGATGCGTGTCTTTTTAATAAATCTTCAGATTGAGAGTATGCTATATCATGCTGTTTACAAGCAGCATCCAATGGATTTATACCAATATCCCCTCTGGCTATTCTCTTCTCCAATTTTGTACCCGGTCCACAGTAGTTATATCCTGGTATGTGAAATTCGAAGGGAAGTTTGGTAATTAATTTGTTTACTAAACCAAAACCTTTTTTTCGTCTCCTATTTATAGTTTTGTTCGCACTGGAGTGATGCACAATCATTAAAACGTATTTAAATACTAAAAATAAACTATTGCTGCTAGGGTATAAATACTTTTACACACAATGGAATATATTAGTAATTTTAAAAATGAAGATCGAAAAACAAAAATTCTCTTTACCTATTAAGAACCATGATGAAAAAGTTTCACACAAACAATTTAGGAAACATGGTGCTTTGTTTGGTGGTGGTTCGAAAAGAGGATTAATTGTTGGTTGTAGTGGAAGTGGTAAAACTAATGTTATGCTAACATTGCTTGAACATCCTAATGGTATTAGATTCGAAAATGTTTATATATATTCAAAATCATTAGATCAACCGAAATATAAATATTTAAGACAACTTTTAGAACCTATGAAAGAAATTGGTTATTTTGAATATGATAATGATGAAAATGTTATTTCACCTCATAAAATAAAACCAAATTCTGTTATTATTTTCGATGATATTCCTTGTCACAATCAATCAATTATTCGAGATTATTTTACACATGGTAGACATCCAAACACAGATTGTTTTTTCATATTTCAGGGCTACTCTTCTATTCTTAAACAACAATTTTATTGATTTTATTTAAACAAGATTCTTCAAGTTTAAAACATATATATAATGATCATTGCATGATAGATATGACATTTGATCAGTTTAAAAATATTTGTGCTAAATGAACTTCCTGAGTGAACAGGTCGTTAAAGATCATGTAAATGAACTAGCATTGTGGGAAGAAATAAAATTATGCTGTTTAAAACTAAAATACATCGGAATAAGCAGGTTATTAAAGAGCAGGTAAAATATAAATTTATAGAGAACCAACTTCCCTGAAATCTTTTCAATGAATCTCCGTTAAGGTACGAACATAGTGAGGCATCTCGCAAGGCAAAACCCTAATTTGTTGTTACGTTTAGATTCAAAATTACTGGCGAAGAGTTGAGTTTCATATATTCATAGTCCTATTAAATATGTAATCAACTAGATTTTTTGTTTTTACGTCCAAAGTTTACAGTTCTTTATATTTACTACTGTACCTATGTATTATTGTTAGATAGAGACATGAACTTCCTGAGTGAACAGGTCGTTAAAGATCATGTAAATGAACTAGCATCGGGAAGAAATAAAATTATGCTGTTTAAAACTAAATGGAATAAGCAGGTTATTAAAGAGCAGGTAAATATAAATTTATAGAAAACCAACTTCCTTGAAATTTTCAATGAATCTCCGTTAAGGTACGAACATAGTGAGGCATCTCGCAAGGCAAAACCCTAATTTGTTTGTACGTTTAGATTCAAATTATTATGAAGAGTTGAGTTTCATATATTCATAGTCCTATTAAATATGTAATCAACTAGATTTTTTGTTTTACGTCCAAAGTTTACAGTTCTTTATATTTACTACTGTACCTATGTATTATTGTGCTAGATAGAGACATGAACTTCCTGGAGTGAACAGGTCGTTAAAGATCATGTAAATGAACTAGCATCGTGGAAGAAATAAAATTATGTTGTTTAAAAAACGGAATAAGCAGGTTATTAAAGAGCAGGTAAAATATAAATTTATAGAAACCAACTTCCCTGAAATCTTTCAATGAATCTCCGTTAAGGTAATACGAACATAGTGAGGCATCTCGCAAGGCAAAAACCCCTAATTTGTTTGTACGTTTAGATTCAAAATTGTTGGCGAAGAGTTGAGTTTCATATATTCATAGTCCTATTAAATATGTAAATTGCACCAGATTTTTTGTTTTACGTCCAAAGTTTACAACTCTTTATATTTACTACTGTACCTTATGTATTATTGTTAGATAGGAGATGAAGAACTTCCTGAGTGAACAGGTCGTTAAAGCATCATGTAAATGAACTAGCATCGTGGGAAGAAATAAAATTATGCTGTTTAAAAACTAAAATACATCGGAATAAGTTATTAAAGAGCAGGTAAAATATAAATTTATAGAAACCAACTTCCTGAAATCTTTTCAATGAATTCCGTTAAGGTAATGAACATAGAGGCAAGGCAAAACCCTAATTTGTTTGTACGTTTAGATTCAAAATTACTGGTGAAGAGTTGAGTTTCATATATTCATAGTCCTATTAAATATATAATCAACTAGATTTTTTGTTTTACGTCCAAAGTTTACAGTCCTTTTATATTTACTACTGTACCTATGTATTATTGTTAGATGTTAGAGACATGAACTTCCTGAGTGAACAGGTCAAAGCAAAGATCATGTAAAATGAACTAGCATCAGGGAAGAAATAAAATTATGCTGTTTAAAACCAAAATGGCATCGGAATAAGCAGGTTATTAAAGAGCAAAAATATAAATTTATAGAAACCAACTTGCAAATCTTTTCAATGAATCTCCGTTAAGGTACGAACATAGTGAGGCATCTCGCAAGGCAAAACCCTTAATTTGTTTGTACGTTTAGATTCAAAATTATTGGCGAAGAGTTGAGTTTCATATATTCAGTCCTATTAAATATGTAATCAACTAGATTTTTGTTTTTACGTCCAAAGTTTCATAACTCTTTATATTTACTACTGTACCTATGTATTATTGTTAGATAGAGACATGAACTTCCCTGAGGAATAGGTCGTTAAATATCATGTAAATGAACTAGCATCGTGGGAAGAAATAAAATTATGCTTGTTTAAAACTAAAATACATCGGAATAAGCAGTTATTAAAGAGCAGGTAAAATATAAATTTATAGAAAACCAACTTCCTTGAAATCTTTCAACAATGAATCTCCAAGTTAAGGTACGGAACATAGTGAGGCATCTCGCAAGGCAAAACACTAATTTGTTTGTAATGTTTAGATTCAAAATTGGCGAAGAGTTGAGTTTCATATATTCATAGTCCTATTAAATATGTAATCAACTAGATTTTTTGTTTTACGTCCAAAGATTACAGTTCTTTATATTTGGGCTTACTGTACCTATGTATTATTGTTAGATAGAGACATGAACTGCCTGAGTGAACAGGTCGTTAAAGATCATGTAAATGAACTAGCATTGTGGGAAGAAATAAAAATTATGCTGTTTAAAAACTAAAATTCATCGTGGAATAAGCAGGTTATTAAAGAGCACGTAAAATAGAAATTTATAGAACCAACTTCCCTGAAATCTTTCAATGAATTCTCGTTAAGTTACGAACATAGTGAAGCATCTCGCAAGGCAAACCATACTTTGTTTGTAATGTTTAGATTCAAAATTACTGGCGAAGAGCGAGCCATATATTCATAGTCCTATTAAATATGTAATCAACTAGATTTTTATATTTTTACGTCCAAAGATTACAGTTCTTTATATTTACTAATGTACCTATGTATTATTGTTAGATAGAGACATGAACTCCTGGAGTGAACAGGTCGTTAAAGACTAAATGAAACTAGCATCGTGGGAAGAAATAAATTTATGCTGTTTAAAAATTAAAATACATCGGAATAAGTAGGTTATTAAAGAGCACGTAACAGAAATTTATAGAGAACCAACTTCCTGAAATCTTTCAATGAATCTCCGTTACGAACATAGTAAAGCATCTCGCAAGGCAAACCCTACTTTGTTTGTACGCTTTAGATTCAAAATTACCGGCGAAGAGTTGAGTCATATATTCATAGTCTTATTAAATATGTGTAATCAACTAGATTTTTTTTACGTCCAAAGTTTACAGTTCTTTATATTTACTACTGTACCTATGTATTATTGTTAGATAGAGACATGGAACTTCCTGAGTGAACAGGTCGTTAAAGATCATGAAACTACATCGTGGGAAGAAATAAAATTATGCTGTTTAAACTAAAATACATCGGAATAAGCAGGTTATTAAAGAGCACGTAAAATAGAAATTTATAGAGAACCAACTTCCTGAAATCTTTTCAATCTCCGTTGGGTTACGAACATAGTAAAGCACATCTCGCAAGGCAAACCCTAATTTGTTTTGTACGTTTAGATTCAAAAATGAGCTGGCGAAGAGTTGAGTTCTTATATTCATAGTCCCATTAAATATGTAATCAACTGATTTTTTGTTTTACGTCCAAAGTTTACAACTCTTTATATTTACTACTGTACCTATGTATTATTGTTAGATAGAGACATGAACTCCTGAGTGAACAGGTCGTTAAAGATCATGTAAAATGAACTAGCATCAGGAAGAAATAAAATTATGCTGTTTAAAACTAAAATACATCAAATAAGCAGGTTATTGAAGTTAATGTAAACAAATTTATAGAGAACCAACTTCCCTGAAATCTTTTCAATGAATTCCTGTTAAGTTACGAACATAGTAAAGCATCTCTGCAAGGCAAAAACCCTACTTTGTTTGTACGTTTAGATTCAAAATTATTGGCGAAGAGTTGAGTTTCATATATTCATAGTCCTATTAAATATGTAATCAACTAGATTTTTGTTTTTACGTCCAAAAGTTTACAACTCTTTATATTTACTACTGTACCTTATGTATTATTAAAGTAGATAGAGACATGAACTTCCTGAGTGAACAGGTCGTTAAAGATCATGTAAAATGAACTAGCATCGGGAAGAAATAAAATTATGCTGTTTAAAACTAAAATACATCGGAATAAGCAGGTTATTAAAGTTGTTAATGCAGAAATTTATAGAGAACCAACTTCCCTGAAACTTTTCACGAATCTCCGTTAAGTTACGAACATAGTAAAGCATCTCGCAAGGCAAAACCCTACTTTGTTTGTACGTTTAGATTCAAAATTACTGGCGAAGAGTTGAGTTTCATATATTCATAGTCTTATTAAATATGTAATCAACTAGATTTTTTTTTACGTCCAAAGTTTACAGTTTTTTATATTTACTACTGTACCTATGTATTATTGTTAGATAGAGACATGAACTTCCTGAGTGAACAGGTCGTTAAAGATCATGTAAATGAACTAGCATCGTGGGAAGAAATAAAATTATGCTGTTTAAAACTAAAATACATCGGAATAAGCAGGTTATTAAAGAGCACGTAAAATAAATTTATAGAGAACCAACTTCCCTGAAATCTTTTCAATGAATCTCGTTACGAACATAGTAAAGTCTCGCAAGGCAAACCCTAATTTTGTTTTGTACGTTTAGATTCAAAAATTACTGGCGAAGAGTTGAGTTTCATATTCATATAGTCCTATTAAATATGTAATCAACTAGATTTTTTGTTTTACGTCCAAAGATTACAGTTCTTTATATTACTACTGTACCTATGTATTATTGTTAGATAGAGACATGAACTTCCTGAGTGAACAGGTCGTTAAAGATCATGTAAATGAACCAGCATCGTGGGAAGAAATAAATTATGTTGTTTAAAACTAAAATACATCGGAATAAGCAGGTTATTAAAGAGTCGTGTAAAATAGAAATTTATAGAGAACCAACTTCCCTGGAAATCTTTTCAATGAATCTCCGTTAGGTTACGAACATATAAAGCATCTCGCAAGGCAAACCCTACTTTGTTTGTACGTTTAGATTCAAAATTACTGGCGAAGAGTTGAGTTTCATATATATTCATATAGTCTTATTAAATATGTAATCAACTAGATTTTTTACGTCCAAAGATTACAGTTCTTTATATTTACTACTGTACCTATGTGTATTATTGTTAGATAGAGACATGAACTTCCTGAGGAACAGGTCGTTAAAGATCATGTAAATGAACTAGCATCGTGGGAAGAAATGTAAAATTTATGTTGTTTAAAACTAAAATACATCGGAATAAGCAGGTTATTAAAGAGCAGGTAAAATATAAATTTATAGAAAACCAACTTCCCTGAAATCTTTTCAATGAATCTCCGTTAAGGTACGAACATAGTGAGGCATCTCGCAAGGCAAAACCCTAATTTGTTTGTACGTTTAGATTCAAAATTACTGGCGAAGAGTTGAGTTTCATATATTCATAGTCCTATTAAATATGTAATCAACTAGATTTTTTGTTTTTACGTCCAAAGTTTACAACTCTTTATATTTACTACTGTACCTATGTATTATTGTTAGATAGAGACATGAACTTCCTGAGTGAACAGGTCGTTAAATATCATGTAAATGAACTAGCATCGTGGGAAGAAATAAAATTATGCTGTTTAAAACTAAAATACATCGGAATAAGCAGGTTATTAAAGAGCAGGTAAAATATAAATTTATAGAAAACCAACTTCCCTGAAATCTTTTCTAATGAATCTCCGCAAGGTACGAACATAGTGAGGCATCTCGCAAGGCAAAACCCTACTTTGTTTGTACGTTTAGATTCAAAATTACTGGCGAAGAGTTGAGTTTCATATATTCATAGTCTTATTAAATATGTAATCAACTAGATTTTTTTTTACGTCCAAAGATTACAGTTCTTTATATTTACTACTGTACCTATGTATTATTGTTAGATAGAGACATGAACTCCTGGAGGAACAGGTCGTTAAAGCATCATGTAAATGAACTAGCATCGTGGGAAGAAATAAATTATGCTGCTTTAAAAACTAAAATACATCGGAATAAGCAGGTTATTAAAGAGCAGGTAAAATATAAATTTATAGAAAAACCAACTTCCTGAAATCTTTTCATGAATCTCCGTTAAGGGTACGAACATAGGAGGCATCTCGCAAGGCAACCCTAATTTGTTTGTAATGTTTAGATTCAAAAATTACTGGCGAAGAGTTGAGTTTCATATATTCATAAATGTCCTATTAAATATGTAATCAACTAGATTTTTTGTTTTTACGTCCAAAGATTACAGTTCTTTATATTTACTACTGTACCTATGTATTATTGTTAGATAGAGACATGAACTTCCTGAGTGAACAGGTCGTTAAAGATCATGTAAATGAACTAGCATCGTGGGAAGAAATAAAATTATGCTGTTTAAAACTAAAATACATCGGAATAAGCAGGTTATTAAAGAGCAGGTGGTAAAATATAAATCTATAGAAAACCAACTTCCCTGAAATCTTTTCAATGAATTAAGGTACGAACATAGTGAGGCATCTCGCAAGCAAGGCAAAACCCTAATTTGTTTGTACGTTTAGATTCAAATTACTGGTTATGAAGAGTTGAGTTTCATATATTCATAGTCCTATTAAATATGTAATCAACTAGATTTTGTTTTACGTCCAAAGTTTACAACTCTTATATTTACTACTGTACTATGTATTATTGTTAGATAGAGACATGAACTTCCTGAGTGAACAGGTCGTTAACATCATGTAAATGAACTAGCATCGTGGGAAGAAATAAAATTATGCTGTTTAAAACTAAAATACATCGGAATAAGCAGGTTATTAAAGAGCAGGTAAAATATAAATTTATAGAAACCAACTTCCCTGAAATCTTTTCAATGAATCTCCGTTAAGGTACGAACATAGAGGCATCTCTCGCAAGGCAAACCCAATTTGTTTGTAATGTTTAGATTCAAATTATTGCGAAGAGTTGAGTTTCATATATTCAGTCCTATTAAATATGTAATCAACTAGATTTTTTATTTACGTCCAAAGATTTCAGTTCTTTATATTTACTACTGTACCTATGTATTATTGTTAGATAGAGACATGAACTCTGAGAGTGAACAGGTCGTTAAAGATCATGTAAAATGAACTAGCATCGTGGGAAGAAATAAAATTATGCTGTTTAAAAACCAAAAATACATCGGAATAAGCAGGTGCCGTTAAAGAGCACGTAAATAGAAATTTATAGAGAACCAACTTCCCTGGAAATCTTTTCAATGAATCTCCGTTAAGTTACGAACATAGTAAAGCATCTCGCAAGGCAAACCCTACTTGTTTTGTACGTTTAGATTCAAAATTACTGGCGAAGAGTTGAGTTTCATATATTCATAGTCTTATTAAATATGTACCAACTAGATTTTTTTTTTACGCCAAAGATTACAGTTCTTTATATTTACTACTGTACCTATGTATTGTTAGATAGGGTACATGAACTTCCTGAGGAACAGGTCGTTAAAGATCATGTAAAATGAACTAGCATCGTGGGAAGAAATAAAATTATGTTGCTTTAAAAACTAAAAATACATCGGAATAAGCAGGTTAAAGAGCAGGTAAATATAAATTTATAGAAAACCAACTTCCTGAAATCTTTTCAATGAATCTCCGTTAAGGTACGAACATAGTGAGGCATTCCCTGCAAGGCAAAAACTCCTAATTTGTTTGTACGTTTAGATTCAAAATTATTGGCGAAGAGTTGAGTTTCATATATTCATAGTCCTATTAAATATGTGTAATCAACTAGATTTTTGTTTAAAGATTACAGTTCTTTATATTTACTACTGTACCTATGTATTATTGTTAGATAGAGACATGAACTTCCTGAGTGAACAGGTCGTTAAAGACTGCGTAAATGAACTAGCATCGTGGGAAGAAATAGGTCGCATGGTTTAAAACTAAATACATCGGAATAAGCAGGTTATTAAAGAGCAGGTAAAATATAAATTTATAGAAACCAACTTCCCTGAAATCTTTTCAATGAATTCCATAATGAACAACATAGTGAGGCATCTCAAGGCAAAACCCCAATTTGTTTGTACGTTTAGATTCAAAATTGTTGGCGAAGAGTTGAGTTTCATATATTCATAGTCCTATTAAATATGTAATCAACTAGATTTTTGTTTTTACGTCCAAAGATTACAGTTCTTTATATTTACGTACCCATGTATTATTGTTAGATAGAGACATGAACTTCCTGAGTGAACAGGTCGTTAAAGGATCATGTAAATGAACTAGCATCGTGGGAAGAAATAAAATTAAAAGCGTTTAAAAACTAAAATACATCGGAATAAGCAGTTATTAAAGAGCAGGTAAAATATAAATTTATAGAAACCAACTTCCTGAAATCTTTCAATGAATTCCGTTAAGGTACGAACATAGTGAGGCATCTCGCAAGGCAAAACCCTAATTTGTTTGTACGTTTAGATTCAAAATTACTGGCGAAGAGTTGAGTTTCATATATTCATAGTCCTATTAAATATGTAATCAACTAGATTTTTGTTTTTACGTCCAAAGATTACAGTTCATATTTGTCACTGTACCTATTATTGTTAGATAGAGACATGAACTTCCTTCTGATGAACAGGTCGTTAAAGATCGCAAATGAACTAGCATCGTGGAAGAAATAAAATTATGCTGTTTAAAAACTAAAGAATGGAATAAGTATTATTAAAGAGCAGGTAAAATATAAATTTATAGAAACCAACTTCCCTGAAATCTTTTCAATGAATCTCCGTTAAGGTACGAACATAGTGAGGCATCTCGCAAGGCAAACCCTAATTTGTTTGTAATGTTTAGATTCAAAATTATTGGCGAAGAGTTGAGTTTCATATATTCATAGTCCTATTAAATATAATCAACTAGATTTTTGTTTTACGTCCAAAGTTTACAACTCTTTATATTTACTACTGTACCTATGTTATTGTTAGATAGAGACATGAACTTCCTGAGTGAACAGGTCAGCAAATATCATGTAAAATGAACTAGCATCGTGGGAAGAAATAAAATTATGCTGTTTAAAACTAAAATACATCGGAATAAGCAGGTTACAAGAGCAGGTAAAATAAATTTATAGAAAACCAACTCTGAAATTAATGAATCTCCGTTAAGGTAATACGAACATAAGTGAGGCATCTCCTGCAAGGCAAAACCCTAATTTGTTTGTACGTTTAGATTCAAAATTACTGGTGAAGAGTTGAGTTTCATATATTCATAGTCCTATTAAATATGTAATCAACTAGATTTTTGTTTTACGTCCAAAGATTACAGTTCTTTATATTACTTGCATTGTACTTATGTATTATTGTTAGATAGAGACATGAACTTCCCTGAGTGAACAGGTCGTTAAAGGATCATGTAAATGAACTAGCATCGGGAAGAAATAAAATTATGCTGTTTAAAACTAAAATACATCGGGAATAAGCAGGTTATTAAAGAGCACTTAAAATAGAAATTTATAGAGAACCAACTTCCTGAAATCTTTTCAATGAATTCCGTTAAGTTACGAACATAGTAAAGCATCTCGCAAGCAAACCCTACTTTGTTTGTAATGTTTAGATTCAAATATTGGCGAAGAGTTGAGTTTCATATATTCATAGTCTTATTAAATATGTAATCAACTAGATTTTTTGTTTTTACGTCCAAAGATTACAGTTCTTTATATTTACTACTGTACCTATGTATTATTGTTAGATAGAGACATGAACTTCCTGAGTGAACAGGTCGTTAAATATCATGTAAATGAACTAGCATCGTGGGAAGAAATAAAATTATGCTGTTTAAAACTAAAATACATCGGAATAAGCAGGTTATTAAAGAGCAGGTAAAATATAAATTTATAGAAAACCAACTTCCTGAAATCTTTCATAAATGAATTCCGTTAAGGTACGAACATAGTGAGGCATCTGCAAGGCAAACCCTAATTTGTTTGTACGTTTAGATTCAAAATTATTGGCGAAGAGTTGAGTTTCATATTCATAGTCCTATTAAATATGTAATCAACTAGATTTTTTGTTTTTACGTCCAAAAGATTATACAGTTCTTTATATTTACTACTGTACCTATGTATTATTGTTGATAGAGACATGAACTTCCTGAGTGAACAGGTCAGTTAAAGATCATGTAAATGAACTAGCATCGTGGGAAGAAATAAATTATGCTGTTTAAAAACTAAAATACATCGGAATAAGCAGGTTAAAGAGCACGTAAAATAGAAATTTATAGAAACCAACTTCCTGAAATCTTTCAATGAATCTCCGTTAAGGTACGAACATAGTGAGGCATCTCGCAAGGCAAAACCCTAATTTGTTTGTAATGTTTAGATTCAAAATTACTGGCGAAGAGTTGAGTTTCCATATATTCATAGTCCTATTAAATATGTAATCAACTAGATTTTTGTTTTTGTCCAAAGATTACAGTTCTTTATATTTACTACTGTACCTATGTATTATTGTTAGATAGAGACATGAACTCCTTGAGTGAACAGTCGTTAAAGATCACAATGAACTAGCATCGTGGAAGAAATAAAAATTATGCTGTTTAAATTAAAAATACATCGGAATAAGCAGGTTAAAGAGCACGTAAAATAGAAATTTATAGAAAACCAACTTCCCTGAAATCTTTTCAATGAATCTCCGTTAAGGTACGAACATAGTGAGGCATCTCGCAAGGCAAAACCCTACTTTGTTTGTACGTTTAGATTCAAAATTACTGGCGAAGAGTTGAGTTTCATATATTCATAGTCTTATTAAATATGTAATCAACTAGATTTTTTGTTTTTACGTCCAAAGATTACAGTTCTTTATATTTACTACTGTACCTATGTATTATTGTTAGATAGAGACATGAACTTCCTGAGTGAACAGGTCGTTAAATATCATGTAAATGAACTAGCATCGTGGGAAGAAATAAAATTATGTTGTTAAAACTAAAATACATCGGAATAAGCAGGTTATTAAAGAGCAGGTAAATATGGGAGTAGAAAACCAACTTCCCTGAAATCTTTTCAATGAATCTCCGTTAAGGTACGAACATAGTGAGGCATCTCGCAAGGCAAAACCCTAATTTGTTTGTACGTTTAGATTCAAAATTACTGGCGAAGAGTTGAGTTTCATATATTCATAGTCCTATTAAATATGTAATCAACTAGATTTTTTGTTTTTACGTCCAAAGATTACAGTTCTTTATATTTACTACTGTACCTATGTATTATTGTTAGATAGAGACATGAACTTCCTGAGTGAACAGGTCGTTAAAGATCATGTAAATGAACTAGCATCGTGGGAAGAAATAAAATTATGCTGTTTAAAACTAAAATACATCGGAATAAGCAGGTTATTAAAGAGCACGTAAAATAGAAATTTATAGAGAACCAACTTCCCTGAAATCTTTTCAATGAATCTCCGTTAAGTTACGAACATAGTAAAGCATCTCGCAAGGCAAAACCCTACTTTGTTTGTACGTTTAGATTCAAAATTACTGGCGAAGAGTTGAGTTTCATATATTCATAGTCTTATTAAATATGTAATCAACTAGATTTTTTTTTACGTCCAAAGATTACAGTTCTTTATATTTACTACTGTACCTATGTATTATTGTTAGATAGAGACATGAACTTCCTGAGTGAACAGGTCGTTAAAGATCATGTAAATGAACTAGCATCGTGGGAAGAAATAAAATTATGCTGTTTAAAACTAAAATACATCGGAATTAAGCAGGTTATTAAAGAGCAGTAAAATATAAATTTATAGAAAACCAACTTCCCTGAAATCTTTTCAATGAATTCCCGTTAAGGTATCAACATAAGAGGCATCTCGCAAGGCAAAACTTAATTTGTTTGTACGTTTAGATTCAAAATTACTGGCGAAGAGTTGAGTTTCATATATTCATAGTCCTATTAAATAATATGTAATCAACTATGTTTTTTGTTTTTACGTCCAAAGATTACAGTGCTCTTTATATTTACTACTGTACCTATGTATTGTTAGATAGAGACATGAACTTCCTGAGTGAACAGGTCGTTAAAGATCATGTAAATGAACTAGCATCGTGGGAAGAAATAAAATTATGCTGTTTAAAAACTAAAATACATCGGGAATAAGCAGGTTATTAAAGAGCACGTAAATAGAAATTTATAGAGAACCAACTTCCTGAAATCTTTTCAATGAATTCCGTTAAGGTACGAACATATGAGGCATTTCCTGCAAGTAAAACCCTAATTTGTTTGTATTTAGATTCAAAATTGTTGGCGAAGAGTTGAGTTTCATATATTCATAGTCTTGCCAATATGTAATCAACTAGATTTTTTACGTCCAAAAGATTACAGTCTTATATTTTTACTACTGTACCTATGTGTATTATTGTTAGATAGAGACATGAACTTCCTGGAGTGAACAGGTCGTTAAAGATCATGTAATGAACTAGCATCGTGGGAAGAAATAAAATTATGCTGTTTAAAACTAAAAATACATCGGAATAAGCAGGTTATTAAAGAGCAGGTAAAATATAAATTTATAGAAAACCAACTTCCCTGAAATCTTTTCAATGAACTCGTTAAGGTACGAACATAGTGAGGCATCTCGCAAGGCAAAACCCTAATTTGTTTGTACGTTTAGATTCAGCTGGCGAAGAGTTGAGTTTCCATATTCATAGTCCTATTAAATATGTAATCAACTATATTTTTGTTTTTATGTCCAAAGATTACAGTTCTTTATATTTACTACTGTACCTTATGTATTATTGTTAGATAGAGACATGAACTTCCTGAGTGAACAGGTCAGCAAAGATCATGTAAATGAACTAGCATCGTGGGAAGAAATAAAATTATGCTGTTTAAAAAAACTAAAAATACATCGGAATAAGCAGGTTATTAAAGAGCACGTAAAATAGAAATTATGGGAGAACCAACTTCCCTGAAATTTTTCAATGAATCTCCGTTAAGGTACGAACATAGTGAGGCATCTCGCAAGGCAAACCCTAATTTGTTTGTAATGTTTAGATTCAAAATTATTGGCGAAGAGTTGAGCTTCATATATAGTCTTATTAAATATGTAATCAACTAGATTTTTTTTTACGTCCAAAGATTACAGTTCTTTATATTTACTACTGTACCTATGTATTATTGTTAGATAGAGACATGAACTTCCTGAGTGAACAGGTCGTTAAAGATCATGTAAATGAACTAGCATCGTGGGAAGAAATAAAATTATGCTGTTTAAAACTAAAATACATCGGAATAAGCAGGTTATTAAAGAGCAGGTAAAATATAAATTTATAGAAAACCAACTTCCCTGAAATCTTTTCAATGAATCTCCGTTAAGGTACGAACATAGTGAGGCATCTCGCAAGGCAAAACCCTAATTTGTTTGTACGTTTAGATTCAAAATTACTGGCGAAGAGTTGAGTTTCATATATTCATAGTCTTATTAAATATGTAATCAACTAGATTTTTTTTTACGTCCAAAGTTTACAGTTCTTTATATTTACTACTGTACCTATGTATTATTGTTAGATAGAGACACGAATTTCCAGGTCGTTAAAGATCATGTAAATGAACTAGCATTCACATTGTGGGAAATGGCTGATGAAATTATAAGATGTACTTACACATGTTATAGTGAAAATATGTGCTTTTCAACATATATTGGAGATGTTCAGAATTATAATATTGGAGCTGTTATATGTCAGAAGTATGTTTTTGGACATATTAATCTAGATATACATTTATCGAAGAAATGATTAATGAAAATCTGAAGAACCTAGTTAAGAGTATACCTCAAATACCTAACTATCTAAAAGAAGAATATGACTTAAATTAATACCTGGAATTGAGTTTCATATTATTTTAAATTTATAATTTATTTAGACCTGCGTAGAAAAAAAATGTATATTTAGAATATTAATAATATCTATATTTTAATTATATATTTCTAGTTATTACACCACTGTTACTTTAAACTTAACATCATGTTCTTTTAACTAACATTTTAATAATAATTTTTTTTCTATATTTCTGTTTATTACATAATTAGAGCACAATTTTTTGTTAAGGTTAGAAAAACTCATGAAACAGCATTATTTTATTATTAATAAATATTGAAGTTTATAAAGTAAAATTATTGTCTTTTATTTTGAATGCACCTCTATAAACCGGTTTTAGATTTTGGTATACTTGCGTATCTTCGGTGACAATGCAATATTATAGGAAGTTGTTAGAGTGGGAAAAAATAATTAGTAAAAAGATATTTTTTGTTGTTTCAAAGTTAATTTTTTATTAATTTTATATCTTTATTTATTTTAACTTACCACAATTATCAGATTTTATTAAAACAACGAAATATTTAAATTTAAATAGAAACGACCCATCCCCATCCTATATTATTTTCTTACGGGAGTCAGAAGTAGTTTACAATCGCTATTTTTAACAGTTTGTAGCTAATTTAAATGTGCCAGTAACCTAACTTGAAAATCTCAAATACAAGATACAAAGTATTTTAACCAGAGAGATTTTTAAGAAACCAGCTAATTCGTTATACTTGCCGTTGTTAAAAAACAATATCAATAATGCGCCTGAGGACCATGTAGATAGTATGATTGAACTTAATGATTAGAAAGAAAATACGAATCATAGCAACGATCATAGTGAAGACCTAGGGAAAAACAATTCACCAACTTCAGCCACCTTAAATATATCATCCTTTTTGCAGATTGAAAATATAAAACTGGCTTGGGAAGAACACAGCAAGGAATTAATAATATGATTGACGACCAAGTTCAATTTTATACCGCAAAAAAAGCATATTTCAAGAATAAGAATAAATACGCATTTAACATAAATGCCCTATAAAGCGAATTACACAAGGCTTTTAAGTCGAAATTAATAGCTGAAAAAAATTAATTAAACAACTAAAATTTTTAAAATTCAATTGAAAAGAAAGTGCTTTGGAGTACAACCTACGTAATGAGAAAAGTTAAAATTACTGGTAGAAAAAAAAGGTACGATGCAAATCAAAGTACAATAAATCAACTAACAATGCCCCTAATTCTCTCTCAGTATGTTTTACCAAAAATGTTGGATTAAGATCGAATATATGTAAAAAATATTTTTTAAATTTATAATAATAGTTTTTTATAAATAATTTTATTCACTTTTTTTACATCAATACTGGAAACCTAAATAGTATTGTAGAGATATAATAAATATTTACTATTTTTTCCCAATATTGCAAAATGTATTATTTTTTGCATTATTCTCTACCTTTTAATGTATCTCCAGAAGGTCAACCAATTAAGGGATGTTTTTATGAGGCCGAATTACAGAAGACAAAGTTCCCTGGTATTTATCTAGTTGAAAGAATACTACGTAACCGACAGAAAAAATAAAATTAAACAATTTTATGTGAAATGGTTAGGCTTTCCATCTAGATTTAACTCGTGGATCGATGCTTCAGATATTATTTAAAATTTATAATATGTATACTTTACTATAATGTACTCTAATTAGTTATTATGTTGTGTTAAGTGTACATTTTTAATTATTTTATATCTATTTTTAAATATTGTTGCGGACCGGTGTGGACTCGGCCTAACCTAACTATATGGCCCGCCCTCGGATGACCTTAATATGGCATTAAAGAATAGACACCGTAATGATTCATTCGAAGATTCGAGAAGAATCGAGTTCCACTGGAATGGAGTAGTACATACGAGAACAATCGAAACCTTCTCTATGCATCTAACTATCTATGGACTATTGTAGAAATCTTTAGCTGTAGGTATAAAAGCCGGCGGCTGTGGCCTAGAGAGGGCAGTTATAAATATACGAGTGCAGTTGACGCGCTAAAATTCAAAAATAAGTTCTCGTTTGTAAAACTAATCGTTTGTAAATAGTTCTTTAAGTCTTTTATCGTTATTGTTTTTGTTAATTAGTGTTAAATAAATAGTGTTTAAATAAATTGTGACTTTCTATCCACACGGAACCGACGAAAAACGTAACAACTGGTGTCAAGTGTGGCGTGTGTGATAGACTAGAAAAATAAAAACACTGCAATGGCTTCGAAAAAATTGTTGAAAGACTTGAAAGTGTCCGAACTCAAATGTATATTGGAAGAGAGAGAGTGCGAGACAGATGGAAAGAAAAGCATTTTGCAAGCCAGACTGAGAGACTATATCGATTTGCTTCGAGTTGGAGGTGACCTTGACCCGTCTTTACAAAAATTTCAAAACACTTTAAACGGCAATTTGAATAATTTAGAAGATAAAATGATGAAAAATTCCCAGGATTTAATTAATATTTTAGAAGATAAGATCGCAGAAAATTCTAAGGCCATACAGGCCAGCTTTAATAATAAAATACTTAATTTAGAAGAAAGGATAACAGAAAATTCCAGGGAATTAGAAGAAAAGATTATAGAGAATTCTACGGAGCTACAAGACAAAATAACACAAATTGAGGACGATGTAAACAGAAAGATAGAAATATTAAAGGAAAAAATAGCGAAGGCGACTTCACCAAAACGTCAAGAATCGTCGGAAGACCCGACACTCGTCAAAAATAAGTATATCTCAAAGTCAGTTATTAAGCCTCCACAGTTTGACGGAAAAACCTCTTGGGCCAATTATTTTTGCCAGTTTGAGGCGGCTGCTAGAGCGAACGGATGGACAATCGCTGAAAAGTCTACCGCTTTGGCTGTCGCACTGCGAGGAGATGCGACTGACATGCTGCAGACACTGTCACCATCGAAACAGGCAGACTATCAGCAATTGGTACGACATTTAGAAATGAGGTACAGCCAAGCTCATTTGGAACATGTCTACCATTCCCAGCTCAAAAATCGTGTTCAGCAGCCTAATGAGACCCTAAGAGAATATCAAGCTGAAATAGTCCGCCTTGTTCGCCTTGCGTACCCGGCTATGTCCGAAAATGTTATGGAGCGCTTAACAGTACAGGCTTCTATTGATGGTTTACGTGACAAGGCAAACACTTCTTTTAGCTCATCCAACGCATTTGGGAGATGCCCTAGCACGTGACTGGAATTTGAGGCCGCGAAAGAATGCTCTAGGTCTTTAGGATTTGTACGGGCTGTTGAGAAGTGTTCCGACGATTCCAAAGTGGAAAGGAATGTGCGGAAAGTACTGGATCAGTATATGAGCAAGAAGGGGGGACCGATTCGCTGTTGGAATTGCGGACAGATGGGAAATCGTTGCAAAGAAGAGAAAGAAGTGAAAGTCTTAAGGACGACTGTGGTTGGTGATAGTTGGCAAACCGAAAATCTTGCAAATGACCAAATCAGTGATCCAGAGTTGGGCTTGGTGATTAACTGGAGAAACGCGGACCAGAGACCAACGTGGGAGGAAGTTTGCAGATATTCGCCGAACGTGAAGTCGTACTGGTCCCAGTGGAATTCATTGATAATAGATAACGGATTACTTCGCCGTGTGACTGAGAGACCAGAGAGAAAAGAAGAGAGAAGGCAGATCGTCATTCCAAAAAAGAGGGTCCCGGAAGACTTAACGGAAATTCACAATGGAACCAGCGGTGGACATCTTGGTGTTAGCAAGACCCTTGGCAAAGATAACTATTCTACTACGAATAGATAACCCACGTAAATGGGACGGCTGGAACCCGCCAAGAGACATCAATGCACACGTAAACTTTAATATTTCGTGCGGAAACCCTCGTGAACGAGACGCGGCATTGCCAATAACTCATTTTAGAAGAGATCTATTTAGTTAGAACATTATATTGAATTTGGCATTGATCTTTGGACTTTTTTTTGGAAATATGATACAGGTTAACTTGAAATAAAAATACTAAAACTAAACATATTTTAATAGATAACAAACTCAATTTTACAAAGAAACAAAATAAAAATTTGTCGAATCTAAAAATTAGTTAAATCAAACAAAGTTTTAAATGTATTGACATATAGAGGAGAAAAACATTTAAGTACTTTTCATTTTGATATTTATAGTTATGTACAGGGTGTCCCATTTTCGTGTGTTTTATATACAGGGTATACTTTGTACTCATGAATGAGAAACTCCAAAAATCCATAAAACAAAAATAGGACATTAAGTACAGCGCGTGTTATCATTTTATTTTGTTCCATTTTAATCTGACAATAACTTTTTATTCTTGGAGATAGAATATTATTTTATAAAATAAATTATAAGGTTACTAGTCATGTTTATTTGGTACATGTTATGTTTATTAAGTACATGTTATGTGATCTTACGCTGTGAAAAGTTGAGTGTGATACTGGTATAAACAATATATTGGGTTTTTTTTAAATGTAAAAACCTGTATAGTAGAAGTGTATAGCAATTTATAATACCAATTTATAATACCAATTTTTT
This sequence comes from Sitophilus oryzae, assembly GCF_002938485.1. Taxonomy (NCBI): domain Eukaryota; kingdom Metazoa; phylum Arthropoda; class Insecta; order Coleoptera; family Curculionidae; genus Sitophilus; species Sitophilus oryzae. Next base: position 104,748 of record NW_022146383.1, on the reverse strand, counting down.
TCTGATTTCAAAATTGTTCACACATGCCCTTCCTTACTGACATAAAATTTATAAAAATGTGTCAAATAGTAGACATAATTATGTATAAAACTAATATGTCCAACTACATACCTACCGAACATGAAACAAATTACACATTGGTTTATAATTTTTTCGAATTTCGATAAAACTGTTAAAAGAAAGGGCATGTGTGTTTACTATATTAATACACTTCAAACATACAAGGTGTCCCATTAAATAAAAATTATACCCGTTATATATAACGGTGACATTTAGCAACTTATTACATTATTGATTATAATAGACAAAACTTGACCAAAAACCCTAACATTTGCTGTTTAGTGAATGTTCTATTCCAAAAAAATAGAAAAGTTATTGTCTGTCAAAAATGGGGGGTGGACAAAATAAATTGCTAATACTGTACATTATTCACATAAGGCAACAAGTAATTACCAGTTAAGTTAGGTATCTAAAAACGAAACTATTCTAAAATTTATGCTAACATAATCAATAATTTTATTTTACTAAACAATTCACATACAGGGTGACAATTTGAAAACGAACAGTATTTAATATTACCTCTACCGATGATAGCATGAAAATTTGGCGAAATACGTCAATTTACATATCAAGGAGGACAATTTTTGAAGCATTTGTTGTCGTGTTACTTTCAACCCTTTGACCCCCTAAAATTTTAAATGCCAACCCCTATTTCTTTTACCATTTTTGTGTTCCTTATCAAATTCTCAAAAAAATAATGCAGTTTATGTAGAATTCCATAAGAAACAGGAACGCGCAGTCCATATGGGCAAGGTCGTGCTGCGCACGACGGCGCATAGCCCTAAAGGCGCTTGCGGTCACTTACTTTAAAAAATAATAAAACCATTTTTTGGAACTTATCAACAAATTAACAAAAAATTTAAGTAATACTTTTATCTATGAAAGCCAGTGGTGAAAATATATTATCCACCAATGTCAAACGCCGCGCCGCTGGTCATTGGAAATTTTGGCTTAATATTATAATATTGGAGAAAGGCGCCTACCCTTATTTCGCACGACGGCGCCGAAAATACTTGGCGCGTCCCTGATAAGAAACACAAAAATGGTAAAAGAAATAGGGGTTGCTATTTAAAATTTTAGAGGTAGGTGTCCTGGGGGTCAAGGGTTTGAAAGTAACACGACAACAAATGCCTCAAAAATTGTCCCCCTGGTATATAATATGTAAATTGGCTTGTTTCGCCAAATTTTCATACTATCATCGGTAGAGGTAAGATTAAATACTGTTCGTTTTCAAATTGTCACCCTGTATAAGACAATTTAATTTTTCATAATAAACAAGATTTGGCGGTAACAGTGTAAATAGTAAAAAAGTAATTTTTGCAACAAGTAAGTAAAATCAATTTTCTTGGGATGAATTGTTTTTCATCCCCAGATGAGAGCTAGGCGTATTTAGATTATAAAACAGAACCGTTACAAAAAAGGCCCTAAAATATCTCATACGGGCTCAAATGAACTAGTAAAATTCTTATTTCTGTAGGGGAGATAAGGATGCTAAAATTCTACTTACTAAATATTTTAGTTTTGGTTTGTGATCTTTTTTAACTTCTTCCCATCTGCAAAATTTGAAGATATTAATATAGTGGTAATTAAATCATTTATTAAAAAAAGTTTGTGTGGGTAGCATGTTTCTTCCTTACTACATAACCAAATCGAAATAGCACTTTATATTCATTAAAATATTTCAATATTCGAAAAAATAAACATCTTTTGGAAAAAGTTTTTTTTCTGTTTCACGGCAAATAACTACAACTTTTGATTTTTAAATGGTAACCTCGGTATTTTTTTGCTTTATTCGATAGAAAATGACACTCTACATAGAATGACATATCATATATCAACTTTTGACATTTTTGTTTGAAAAAATCGTATTTTAGATTTCAATCTAGAGTAAGCCACTTTTGATGATCATCCGGTATATTAAAATTCCAAAAATACATTAAAAATAATATTACTAATTTGCAACTATTGAAATAAAATTTAAGGCTTTTGAAATGTTTTAGAATCACCCTGAGATTTTCTTAAGCAAACGTATAATGTTATTAATTAATATATTTCTGGGTATTTCCCCACTAGCACTGTGAGAAAATCTACAAAATATAATAGTTATTTAAAAAAAAAGAAAAATAGATCATTTTCCTGTTTATATTATATTTATATTATTATTATTCTTTATCCGATATTTATTATTTATATTTTGATATAAAATCTAAAGGTATATAGATATTATTTTTAATTAATTAGATTTTTATTTATGTAAAAAAACTTAATTTATGTATATACATATATATTTAAACCCGTAATTAGATCCTTAAATTTTATATAAACCTCTTTATTAGTTTCCTAATTTTTAAAAAATAGAAAAAATCTAGTACTGAACACGTTTGCAAACTTCTCTTAAAACACAAAGTAATATTTTCCCAAGTTAATAAATAGAAATTATAGATATGTATCATCTTAATGTTTTGCCATATTTTCCCTTACTTAATGTACAAAAAATATGTAATTTGGGTTGACTTGAAATCGATTAATTAAGAACTGATAGGCTTATCCGAATTTAAAATCCAACGTTCGCATATATCTCGATTTTTATATGGAAACCTAAACATTTTTAAATTTGGATTGTCCCTCCTTGATAGTCTGCAATTGTAATATTGACATACATTGCCCGACATATTTTTAAAACACATAAACTTAAATCAAAATATAATAATTCAAAATAATAAAGCAAAACCTACAATTGAAAATATAAAAAATGAGCACACCACGAAGCCTTCAAAACGAGGTGCGGGGGAATACGGAAGGCTTTGATAATCGCCGTCGGGCCGCCGCTTGTACCGGTAGCATTTGGCGTACGATTTGACAACATAGACAAGCAAGGAATCGCTTTTTAACGTTGCTGCGCCTCGATGGATCCCGGCTCAAAAAGCCAGGCTCCTTTTTGGTTCCAAAAAATTTACACGGGATGGGTTTTCTATTGTGTTAACTATAATATTCTTTGCCCTTGGCAAGCTGCGTGAACGGTTCTATTGGGTGAACTGCACAGAAGACGTGAGGGCCTGGTGTAAGAAATGCGACGTTTGCGCTGCTATCAATGAGCCACAAAAGCGTGGTACCGGTAGCATGTACATCCAATGCGCCAGTACAATGTAGGCAGTCCTTTCGAACGAATAGCGATCGACGTGGCTGGTCTTTTCCCGGAGACGAACGATGGCAACTAATACATTGTGGTAGTAATGGATTAGTTCGGCAACTAGGTCGAGGCCTACGCGTTGCCAAATCAAGAAGCGTCCACCATTGCTGATGCTCTTGTTAAGGAATGGATCTCCAGGTTTGGTGTCCCCATGGAGCTGCATTCAGATCAGGGAAGAAACTTTGAGTCTAATCTCTTCCAAGGCGTCTGTGAAGTCCTTAACATCCGCAAGACCAGGACGACTGCTCTGCATCCACAATTCGATGGGATGGTTGAACGTATGAACAGAACCATCAACCGTTATTTGGCCAAAGTAGTCTCTGACCACCAAAGAGACTGGGACAAATTTCTTCACCTGTTCCTGTTGGCCTATCGTTCATCCGTCCAAGAATCTACAGGGCAAACTCCAGCCAGCATCGTTATGGGACGGGAAGTGCGCCTACCTTGTGATCTGAAGTTTGGTTGCCGACCGGAAGAAGATGTCGCCGGAGAAGATTATGTCCATAGATTACGCCAAAGGATGGACGACATCAATCAGCGAGTCAAAGGACACATCAATCAGCGCCTAAATATTCAAAGCGCTAGTGACCGAATGAAGGAACACTACGACATTCAAGCTGAGCATAGAGGATACCAACCGGGGAAGTTGGTGTGGCTATATAACCCGCAGAGACGTCGTGGGTTATCTCCGAACCATACGAAGTCATGGATAGGATTAATGACGTCGTATACCGTATCAGAAAATTGCCAAGGCGAAATAGAAGATCGTGCTTGGACCGTGAGAACCTGCAGCTTTGATCCCCTTGATTCTGAGATGTCCTTTGACGATTTCATGGCCCGATACAACAGCAGTCAGAAGGCTCGCTATGGTGTAACCAAAGAAGAACAACGAGACCTCTTTTCCGTACCTCCTGATTATTCGCTCGCTCACTGTGTGGCCCGAGATTTGCGGATGTCCAGAGGAATCGCTGCGACGTTCAATGAGAAATTTGGGCGTGTCGGAGAACTACGCCGACAGGATCCAGAGGTTGGAAGCGTCTTGAGGCTAACCGACAATGCACATGGTCAAGCAAGACACTTCTACCTGGTCATCAAGGAATGGTCCCCGGGTAAACCGACTTATCTCAATCTATGGAAAACCCTGATTGAACTGAGAGAAGCCCTGCTAAACAACAACATTGCACGATTAGCCATTCCGAAGCTGGCGTGTGGACTCGATGGTTTGAGTTGGCGTACAATCCGGAACATGATTGAAGTCTTGTTCAGATTTACGGGAATCGAGATCCTTGTTTGCTGCTACAACCCAAAGCTGAGATCGGGAGAGAAAACTGTAGACTGCTATTTCTACCAGACTTAGCAATGTACCAGGGGCCAGCTTTGCAAATAACTTCATTCACCGTGTACATCTCGGGACGAGCATGTACCTAAGAAGGGGGGCAGTGTTGTGGACCCGTGTGGACTCGACCTAACCTAACTATATGGCCCGACCTCGGATGACCTTAACATCACATTAAAGAATAGACACCGTAATGATTCATTCGAAGATTCGAGAAGAATCGAGTTCCACTGGAATGAAGTAGTACATACGAGAACAATCGAAACCTTCTCTATGCACCTAACTAGGTATAAAGGCCGGCGGCTGTGGCCTAGAGAGGGCAGTTATAAAAAGACGAGTGCAGTTGACGCGCTAAAATTCAAAAATAAATTCTTAGTTATAAATCGTTTGTAAATAGTTCTATAAGTCTTTTATCGTTATTGTTTTTGTTAATTAGTGTTAAATAAATAGTGTTTAAATAAATTGTGACTTTCTATCCACATGGAACCGACGAAAAACGTAACAATATACATGTTTTTTTGCTTTTCCCTCTGTCTTTTAATAATATATACATATACCCTGCTGACAAGCCAAACCTTGGGTCGGCGTTTACATGTATAGGAGTGAATCACTATGGTAATCTAGTAAGTCGGAGAGAGCAAAAATACGAAGTATTTATTACATAATCACTTAATTTGACGCTAGATTCCATGCGCTTGGAAAAATACTTGCCTTCCCTCTTTATTCAGTACATCTTATTTTACTAATCGTGTTGACCGTACTCTTCGTACACATGAAAATCGACACCCAAGACCAGAAATGCCGACCCTTAGTATATATTAGAACAGAAAAACGAATAAGTTAATAGTTAGTATTATTCATAAACCTTTCATTTATAGCATTGATTTCAACTTTCTTCTTTGGTGATTCTCAAACATAAATAATTCGACCCTAGTTGGTTTCCATCAGTATATCTGAGCTGTTGAAGAGCTTTACCTAAACATAATACTTTGAAAAAGTCAAAATTACTAGGAATGGTTGATTTGTGGAACAACATACACATCACAGACCGCATTTTCAAAGGGTATGTGCATCAGTAACCTACAGAGAAGAATAAATCCACAATAAATCGTCAGGGAATTTAAGATGGCCGATATTCTGAAAATAACATATTATAGAAGAGAAAAACAGTTTTCTATGCAGCATTGGCGAACTAAGGGGGAGCGGAAGGGGCGGTCCGCCCCGGGCCCCTTCTTCTAGAGGGCCTTCAAATCTTAATAAGTATTTTCTTATTCAACTGGCAAACAGGCCAATATGTGTTCAGTAGTTATAAAGCAATTTGTAGTTAGAGTATGTAAACCATAAGTATACGCAAACTAAACACAGTATAAATGGAAGCAGATATTTACTTAATTATCAATGATTAGGCCCCAGTAATTGTCAATGGCATTTTTCTATTTACGATATTAAATCAAGGGGTAATTCAGTGGCGGACTGAGCCTGTCGGGGGCCCGGGGCGGCGAAGCTAAATGTGGCCCCCGGTCTGTTTAGATAATGATATACACTGTAAAAAATCAGCCTGAGTGAACACATATTTGTCAGGGAGTGAATTTTTTGAGTGAAATAATTGAGTACATTTTTATCTAAAATAGAGTAAATTCATCATTTTACTCAAATATGATCTCTATTTAATCAATAGCTATTGAATAAGCTCATGTTCGAGTTATAACCCCTATCTTTGAGTAATGGAATAGAAAATTCACTTAAAACTCATGTTATAGTTTTTACACAATAAAAATTTGAGTGAAATCACCCAGTTTAGAGTATTTTCGCTCATTACTAATCATACGTCATACGCGCTTCTTCGATACCGAATAAGCTATTTCCCTGTTCCTCAGTTTTTAATTATCTGTTCGAGTCGTAGGTTGTCTTGTTCCTTCGAAGGTGCCCAGGTTACAAGTCCATAGTGTGTATGTGTGACCATATTTGTGACACCTTGTGTGTGCAGTAGTAGTATTTGTGACATACGTCTCAATTATGGTATACCTACACGCGTATACCACAATTTTCTGATAGCAAATTCGGTATCCTCGGGTCAAAATTAGTCTGGTCGGCTAGATCCGAAAAATTACGTGTGTAAGTTTCCACAAATCATAATATTTATTGGTATCACACACTTTCAGAATTGTGGTAACCTAAACTTCACTGTATCGCAGCGCCATCTACATTTTTATACACACTCATATTTGTGGTAAACCCGGCGTTTAGATGCGTACATTCCCGAAACGTACCGATTCAGAATACACACCATATTATTTAATTTCTATTCTTTTATGTTTTCTGTTACGTCCCAAATGTTTAAAAAATATTTGGGAATGTGCAGGGTGGCGCCTCTCATACGCCGCGGGGGCTCTAAGGAGAACGACAGTTTGTATTGAAATGAAATTTTGTGAGCATATGTAGTTTAATTCAGAGCACTTTTTAAAAACATAGAGACTTCTACAGGGTGTCCCCAAAAAAAGTTACATATCAAAGTTGTTTTTTTTGTAATGTATTATATATGTACCCTATATATTAATCGATTTTCGGATTCTGAGAGAAAAATAAAGGTGAGTTTTATAAAAGTATATGACTGAAATGTAAGGTTTTTGACATATTTAACATTTTCTAGAAATAAAAAACAATTTTTAAATTACAATAAAAGCTACCTAAATTGGAATTTACCCGGTATAGCCTAATATATAGTTAAACTAACTATTGTACTTTAAATCATATTAAAACTTGATCCAAAAAGTTATACAGGGTGAGACAAAATTAATATTGAACACTGGTCACCTTTAAAAGAATGTTACTCTTTTATTTGAAATGGAACACCCAATGTATTATTCAGATATTCAATGGAGAATTCATGTCTCTTCAAAATACTATTAAGGTTGCCTACCCCTCAAACAAAGATTTTCTTAGATATTTTCATTTACATGATTTGATCTAAGAAGATCTTTATTATTTGATAAAATCTAGGTGGCTCTGATATGTCTGACGATACTTCAACATAGCTGTCTAATTAATCCAGCTTTAACAACTAGTTATCATTTTGTGTCAGTTAAAACACACAAAAATTTCTCAGAACTTTGCCGAAAATGCAAACTTATCCTACATCAGAGAGAATTAATATGATTCTATTAGTTGGTGTTGTTAAGTTAGATTGCATTTGCGTGCGTTCATAATTAATAGAATACTTAAATGTTTATGATTTTTATCTAGTCTGGTTTTTATGGGGATATGTTAAAGACAGTGTTTACAAAACTCGACCAACTATTGTCGACAACATGAGAGAATTATTGTAGCTGCTCTTCTAGGCAGAACTCCACATATGCCTTTTTAAAATGAAAAGATCCTTTTGATTGTCAGTTAACAGGAAGGGAAGTATTTTGAGCATTTGATTTCATTTTTGTCACATAATTGTAGGTTTATGTCTAGTTTTAATTCTGTCATAATTAAAATATGTTTTAAACATGTATCTTTTATTACCGTTGAGTATTTTACTCTACAATCTTTATTTTTGTTAAATTAACAAAAGGTAACATCACACAGCCACCCTAGATTTCTTCAAATAATAAAGATCTACTGACGTAAAATCATAAAAAATAAAATATCTAAGAAAATCTTTGTCTAAGGGGTTGGTAACCTTAATAATATTTTGAAGATATACAAATTCCCTACTGAACACCGGAAAAATATACTGGATGTTCCTTTTAAAATAAAGGAGTAACTTGCTTTTAAAGTGACTAATATTCCATATTAATTTGGTTTCACTGTATAACTTTTCGAGTCAAATTTCAATTTGGTTTAACATACAATAGTTACTGTAAAATATCAGGCTATACAAGATCAACTAAAATTTAGGTAGCTGTTATCGAAATTTAAAATTTACTGTTCGTTTTCAAAAATGTGAAATATGTCAAAATTCTTAGATTCTTTATTAAAACTTACCATTATTTTTTATTTGCTAGAATCCAAAAATCAATTAATATATAGGGTGTTCCGTTAGAAAAAACACAACTTTGATGCCAAAATCTCATTTCGATAAAAACTACCGTTCTCCTTGGAGCTATGTATGAGAGGATCCATCCTGTATAAGGTAGATTTTCAATCATTTAGCTGCGCATGAACAAACACAAATGTTTTATGTTAAATGATCAATTATGATTTTAATTAAAAATAAGTATTATTCATTTAACTTAATATTATGAATAATTATTGTACTGTTTTTAATTAATTACATTTGAAAATTGACATTTTCAGATTTTGAAAAGCAGTTCATGTGCCTTATGAAAGACTTTTAAATAACGATATAATAACATAGACACAACCTGGTTTGGCTGTTAATATTTAATGGTAAAGACAAATCTAAGAAATACTAAAAAAATATAATTTTCAAACATGAATAATTCAAAAGTAATTGAATCAGTGTATGGTACGTTAAATGAAAAATTCCAAAAAAAAATTGATTAGAATCAAATCAAAAATTTTTTTTAGAATCAATATCTGCTATGAGTTTCTCCATTTAAAACAATTCAATTTTGATCGGTTTTATCTTGTCTTTCAGGTACTCCTTTGTATAAATATAAATGCGCCAAAAAAACTACATATTAAATCCTAGAATATTTAATAAAAATATATATAGGGTGTTTCTTAATGATATAGTTGGGTTCACGGGGGAAATTATTGGTTAATTTTAAGAAAAAAAACTTCACAGGAAACTATTTCCTAAACCTATCAACTTGATAACTGAGATACAGAGTGGACAAGGTTCCTAGAATCCTTTTGGCGGAAAATTAACTCAAGAGTCGCCTCTAAATCTCATTGAGGAACACCCTTATATCATAATATATTATTAAAATATTAATTATACAGTATGTCCCCGGATTGTCTTTACAAGAGGAAAAACTTTTTTATTATCGATATTTTGAGAAAAATGCATTCTTCATAAAAAATTTTTGCTTGTTCTAAAATGGTTAATCCCGTTTATAATTTTCCAAATTTCCATACCGTTTTAGAAAATTAATTAAAAAACTGAAAATATGGTTGAATTTTTTGTCTAAAGTTCTAAAAATCAAAACGCGTTTCTATGGTTTTCGTTCTTTGTTGTTATTGATAGAATTTTAATTAACGTCATATTTTTTGCGTTTTAAAATGATAAAGAAACACAAAATTTATTTAGTTCAATGCTACGGAAAGGATGATAATGGTTATCGGAAAATGTGATACCTTAACAATAGCAAAACATATGTCATTAATCAAAATTCATAATTCTCATCTATCAAAAGAATGAAATCTAAATTATATTACTCGTACCATAAAAACTCGTTTTCATTTTTAGGGCTTAGAAAAAAATCAACGATATTTTCATGTTTATCATTTTCAAACAGGATTAACCATTTTAGAACAAGCAAAATTTTTTTATTAGAATGCATTTTTCTCAAAATAATAATAATAAATATGTTTTTCCTCTTGTAAACTAATCCGAACACCTAGTGTATATTAGTTATATATTATTACCATATCATATTAAAATTTTCCGCGAGGAAAATCCCGAACGTATTCTAAATGATATGATAGTCGGTCGCTTAGGGTTTCCAAACCGGATGCCCGGTGTATATTTATCCCCGAAATACCGATATTAAATCCCGGGATTCCGAAAATGTTGACAAATTTTAATGCCCAATCTAAAATGATTCGAGTTAGTCTTTCAAATATCATATTTTATTTGTACTAACAGCGCTTTTCAGATGGAGCAGGCGTCCTCGCGTACCGTCCGCGTTCCACTAGTTCAAATGCACAATTTTACATGGGTCGCGCGTATGCTCTGTCCGTCCGGATGAGATCATCGACGGCTATCTTATCTTGAAAAAATATCCGTGCGGACGCTCGCGCGTACGGTCGCGCTGTGTCCTGAAAGAGCTGTTACAGCGTTTTCAGATAGAAGCGGAGCGGCCGCGCGTACCGTCCGCGAGTTCTATTACAGCGCTTTCAGATGGAGCGGGCGTCTACGCGGACCGTCCGCCAGGTCCATGAATTTAAATGAACATAATTTCACATGGGTCGCATATGCTCCGTCCGGATGAGCTATCTTGAAAAAACATCCGCGCGGACGGTCCGCTCCATCTGAAAGCGCTGTAAGCCGAACGTCAATATCTAAGTGTTATATTTCCGTGTTTGCTATATTTTTTTTGCAACAAGAATGTTATTTTTTTTACTAACTACATATGGAATATTACTTTGTTTATTCTATTTTAATAAAGCTCTTTCCTCATTTTCTTTTTGATATATTATGTAGCTGCATTTTTATTAAATATTTCTTTAGATTAAATTTCTCATTCTGATCCCCGCGATTCCGAGATTATAGGTTCTTATTCCGAGATTTGAAATAATTGGAAACCCTACTTACACTGAGTGAAAGTTTTTTTTATATCGTTAGTTGTATTGGCTAAATATTTGTGAACAATGGGTTAGAAATACCTTTTGATCGAAAAAGAAACGGCGTCATAGACGCCTAGGGAATGAAAATAGTTGCTAGTTTCGGCGAGGTCAATCTCTAGATGCCAGTTTCTAAAAATTGACATAAAACTTATCAAAAATTAATACTAATTTTCTAACATCTAAAAAATGATTGAAAGTTTCCAGACTCACAAATCTACTTCCAAAAAAGTATTTTTTTTCTCGAATTTTAAATTACATTATTAAAAAATAATTTTTACTAATATAAAAATAAATTACAATGTTCTTAAAGTCATTTGGCAGTAAGCGCCATGAAAAAATAGAGAATAGTACGGGGCAAGTAAATGGAGATCTAGGGCTTGACCTCGCTCATAATAATAATTATTGATTGTCATTCCCCAGCCGTCTTTGACACCGTTTTTCTTTTCGATCGTATGGTACGTAACGATTTTTTTCGGTAAATATGTGATAATATAATATAGCTGCTTGAACGAAAATATTGATTCCAAATAGCAATATGTAGCATCCACAAACACTAATTCTGAATCAGCGTAGCTACACGGAAATTACTAAAAATTTTATATTAAAAAGGTTAATTGATAATTACTCACATTCGACAATAGTTGTGGAGTCCTTTTCACAGGAAGTTGAAATTTGTATATTTGTGGTATCTATATTACACAACTTTTATGGTGCAAGGTATTTGTGGTAGCACAAATACACATTCTAAAATTATAATATTTGTGGAACAGGTTTCCACAATTAATAAATGCCAATAACTTTCTTACGGTGGAGTGTATAGACATATAAATTATATTTTTAGGTCGTGGACAGCGAGTTCGTATCATTTCGTACAAAAATAGAGATGCTACCACAAATGTCTTTACTGCACGGTTGTCACAAATATGGTCATACGTGTATAGGTGTATGTGTGTGTGATGTAAAGTGTGACAGTGGCCGCGTGGCGTGGTGAAGCGAATACGAACTCATAACTCCTAAATATGTTTTATGTTAAGAACATTTTTTTTCACATCGCAGAAATCCGCCTAACATATATTCAAATTCGACTGCGTCTACTGATTGCCGCAATGCTCGGATGTTTCCTGGACTAATTAGCGTAGTAATCTAGGTACTTTCCCTCAATCTGGAACTGGGAACTGGAACATTTGGCAGAATAACATTTTTTTTTAATTTTCAGGAGGAAAAGTATCTGGATTTTCCGGAGGATCTTCGTTATTAAAAGTTAGTTTAGAAATTAGAAATATTCGAGAATGTTGGTAGCCGAGCTGACGAATGCTCTTAATAAAGAGGATTTTTGCGATGTGATGCAACTTTTCTAGACATCTAGCTTAAAAAGTTCCTGTATTTTTCCAAAGAGTTGAAAACTTTTTAAAATGTTTTTGATATTATAATAATAGTGTTATATTTGGTTTTATTTGTTTTTGTCAAATAAAAAATGACAAATAAAAATATTTTGAAGGTTCTACAGTTTTTTATTTGGTTTGTTAAAAAAAACAGAAATATTCTAAATGATTTTTTAAAAGCTATGTAAGCTAACTTGTTATTTTATTACAAGTGACCAGATGCCTCCCAAAAGTGAATTTTAGGAAATGGACATGTTCGAGACCATGTCCTAAACTGAAACTTACCTTTGAAAGGCACCTGCCCACCTGTTATAAAATAACAAGTTAGCTTACATACTCTTTAAAAAATAATTTAGAATATATTTCTCAATACTGAGCGAAATTAATACTCAGATATGAGTACTAATCGAGTTAAGTGTAACACAAATTTGAGTAAAAAGTCACTCAATAAAGGTGTCTTGAACTCAACACTTAGTGAGTTCACTCATTTTAAAGTGAATAAATTATCAAAATCGATCAAAATCCTACTCAAGGTAAACAATAATGAGTAAAAAGAGGTCTTTCGTCTAATCTCGATTGAGTGAAAACACTCAGTGCTTTTCACTCTGAGAATTGAAGATTCACTCGGTTCTGTAGAGTGGAAATTTCACTCAATCGGGTGTGGACAGAAATTGAGAAAGTATTGAGTGAAATCTGAGTGAAATTTCACTCATTTTTTTTTACAGTGTACTTCTAATGCACATTTTGTAAAAATTGAATGACGTATGTATAATGGTTGACAAAATTCAAGTATTTATATAGGGTGTCTCAGGCTGAGCCTGCGTGAGAAGTTTCTAAAGAACTACAATATCTAGATACGAGATTTTGTGCATATCATTGTTTCACAATGAGATCTATCGATTAAAAATATTCTCAATATGACGGCACACAATACGGTGACCCCATTTTTTATTACATACTTAAATTCTCTGTAAAATTTTATGAATTTTGATATTACACTCTATACCTAACGTTAGCCGTTTTTGAAAAAAAAGATATTTATAATTTTTGGAGGAAAAAAACTGCCTGTCAAAAATATGTATATAGCCTAAACGTCAAATTTAGTGATTGCCACTGTACCATAAAGAGAAGACATGTGGCTATCTATTTCAAAAATTAATTTGTTTAAATGTCATATAATAATGGCGGTAGCTGTCATGGAATTGAGCGATTAAAAAATTATCATAAATCATTTTTTTTCAAATGGAAATCCACTTTTTTTATTTCACTCGTGAACTCGTGAAAAGGTTTTCGTTACTTTCGTTTTTAAAATTTGTTACTTTTTGACTATACATGTACCTGTACCTAAAATAAATCTTTTTAAGTTATTTAAGATTTAGCTTTAAAGCGTATATTTTTCTTGATTTTAACCAGTAGCCTATGACAGTATATTATCGATCATCATTTCCAAGCTAACTTTGCGCTGTTTTTTTTTCGATCGTACGGTATATTATTAAAATATCAACTATTAGATATCACTAAAGAACGAAAATACGGAGATATATTTATATAAATATACTTTTTAAACTTTTAAGGGGGCAGCAGTAGTGATAATATAAGAAATTCAAATAATTCATTTTCTGACAGATGGAAATAAATTGTCTAACTGTTTGACACTTAATATCAAAGGAAGCTAGATAAAATCAAGAAAAATATACGTTTTCAAACAAAATCTTAAATAACTTAAAAACGATTTATTTTAGGTATAGGAATATGTCTAGTTAAAACGTAACGAATTGGAAAACCTTTTCAGTAGTGAAATAAAAAAAGTGGGTTCCATTTGAAAAAAAAAATTATGATAATTTTTTAATCGCTCAATTCCATGACAGCTACCGCCATTATTATATGACATTTAAACAAATTAATTTTTGAAATAGATAGCCACATGTCTTTTCTTTATGTCAAAAAGGGGCTGTGATAATCACTAAATTTTACTTTTAGGCTGTACAAATTTTTTTGACAAATAGTTTTTTTCGAGGGGTGTCTCACTATTGGAATTACATGTACATTTTCCTTGGCAGTCGCTGGCAGTCATTGGCAGTCTTACGGCAGTCACCTATAGTAATTACATGGCAGTCATAGACAGTCTTCGTAGTCCTTGGCAGTCGTTTGATGTGCATTGGTTGTAATTTAAAATGTTTATTCAGTAAAAATAAATAATGAAACATTGAAAAATTGAAAAACTCGAACATTCGAAAAACATTGAAAAATAACTTAAAAGCTAAAATAAATAAATTCAGTCCGAAAATATATAAAAAATATAATAATTATTCGATATTTTAAACAAAGAAAATTACCCCTTGATTTAATTTCTTAAATAGAAAATGCCATTGACAATTACTGGGGCCTGATAATTTATAATTCAGTAAATATCTGCTTCCATTTATACTGTTTAGCATATAGTAGTTGGCATAGACGAATGGTTTGCATACTCCACCTACAAACTGCTTTATAACTACTGAACACATATTGGCCTTGTTTACCAGTCGAATAAAAAATTACTTATTAAGATTCAGAGGCCCCCTAAAAGAGGGGCCCGGGGCGGACCGCCCCTTAGTTACCGCCACTGGGGTAATTTTCTTTGTTTAGATTATCGAATAATTATTATTTTTTATATTCGAATAATTATTATTTATTCTTGGACCTATATAGGAATATACCGCGATTTTGTAAGGGGCCCCTTACAAAATCGCGGTATTTACCTGGAACGGTCGCGAAAGTAAAGCGGCTTAAACCAATCGGGACAGGCCAACTCTGTGTATAGGATTTTAACCTGTAAGACAGTGATGTAGGCAGCTTAATGGCAAATCAAATGTATTAAAAAGAGAAAAAAGTTGGGTGGGTATGGGTGGGTACATTTCTTCTGAGCGGTATTGCCAGATTGCATCAAAATTTCAAACCGCATAAGTAGACGTTTCAAGAAAATGTTGCATCTAGGGTTGGATCTGGATTTTCGACAATTAGTTACTCATTTTACTACAACTGTAATAGATTACATTTATCTTAGATATATTATCTTCATTTCAGTAGTATGCATGAAAATTTTTAACATAGTTTATTTTATTCTAATTTCTTTAAGACTACGATAATATACTGGTCGGCAAGAGACAATCTTGGGTCGTTTATTTTAGTCATCATTTACTTACATGTCTAGAAGTGAATCGCTATGGCAATCTTGTAAGTCGGGGAGAGAAAATTATTAACTATCCACTTAATCCGGAGCTCAACTTCATGCGCTTGGGAAAATTCATGCTCTTTTATCTTTGTTCATTTATACAATCACAGAGTCTATAGACTCTGTGTACGACAATCCGCACCCAAAGCCGTGTGTACATTATCGGTTATATCATTAAATAAACTAACCAAAAAATATGCTGTATTACGTAGTAAATAGTGCAAATTCTATTGTCGACCATTCTAATCAGTATTAAATAATAATGGAGTGAGACAGTGTGAAGTGAGATATTAAATGATTGATCTTTTTGGTATAACTTAACACAATGATGAATTGTTTAATGTTTCATATGCACCTCCATAATTATTTAATACATAATCTTATACTCATTACAGCGTTCGATAACAGAATTTGCGCTTTTAGTACGTTTTGTAATTAATAGATTATCTGTCTTATTATGCAACTAGGGATGTACGTGTCTACAGTATATCTATATCGTGTATATCTACAGTAGTCTTTCTCAGTATATCGTATTGTACTGAACACGTTGACACACGAGAATCAGCAACCCAAGCCGTGTGTACGCTTCATTAAATAAACTAACCAAAAAATATGCTCTATTACGTAGTTACGTACGTCCTCAGTTACATAATAGAACCGATAATTAATTAATTACATAATGTTGTAAATATCACAAATTCTATTGTCGACCGATCCGGATTAAGTGGATAGGTAACAAAACTTCTCATTTTTCTCCCGTATTTTATAGTCTTTTCTCTTTCAGTATATCGTATTGTACTAAACACACGTTGACTGTATTCTTCATACACACGACAATCGGCATCCAAAGCCGTACGTTGTACGTTTTATTAAACAAATTAACCTTTTTGTTTATTTATTGGTTCGTTTATGCTTTATTTAATGATTGATATTATTTTGTTAAGTTATACCACCAAGTGCTATAAACTAGTACAAAATTAAAAAAGTTAATTTTAAGTAAAGTTCTTTGAAATATATCTGTATTACTATTATGAATAAGAACTCTTATCGATTTTTAATTTGGAATTATATTAATTGCCATGTGTCATGTTTTTATTATTATTGTCAATTTTCTGCAGATAGCTGATAAATTAATCCATTGTCAATTCAATATGATTATAATATGATGTTCAAATACCATTTTGTTATTCATAAAAACGGCCTTTTTATTACTTCTCTGTCATACTGATCCATCAATAAATATTTCTTACGTGTTGCAGCAGAGGAGCAAAATTTATTAATTTTAGGGTCCTTTATATTTACTCATCCCTGATTCCATCCAATTATGGCCGCTGATGAAGCGGGAGGTAGACGTTTGCTTTCGGTCATAGGCGTACTGAAAACTAAAATTTCTTATCCTCGTATTCAGAATTATAAATAGCAATAAAAAGGATAAAGATAAGTAAAACTTTATACTGATAAGTTTGCTGTACCAATATTAAGAAAATTGGTAGTAGGAAATATTATTTCATAATATTATGACATGATAATGTTATAATGTAATACTATAAAGTAAAGTAAAAGATTTGAAGTTAACGTCTCCTTTTTGCTGCCAGGGCTAATCTGGACGGGGCCTAGTTTGTTTACGTGGAATCCGAACAGCGGTCCTCGGTCAATGACCGAGCAAGTGTCTAAATCGACTCTTACTCATGAGATATCCGATCTCATCCGGCCTCAAACCGGCGCTCGGTGGGGCCGATTGAAGAATCGTTGGCCAAAATCTTCAAAGATATATGAATCAACCAAAAATATATAGAATTTAACAGTTTTTGCTTAATTGAATTTCTAGGTAGTCAATCTTCAAAATTTCAGTTAATTAAATTATAGTTCACGTATATACCCAGCATATTAGCTCATCAATATAATGTGAGAAAAAATACCCGGATGACAAAACTTTTACACATTTGCCTTGCAAGCCATTTCGAATATTGTTGTCTTGTGGCATTTCTGTGTGTCTGTCTGTCTGTTTATCGGTCTGTTTGATATATTTTTTTTTATCCGTATGTAACCAACAACTTTGATAAAAAAATAAATATTGTTTTTGGATTCTAGTTTTGAAGAAGCAAAAAAATAATTATTTTCAATCGTGGTCTCACATGTCTCAAAATGAGTAGTCAGCACGTAATCAAAAAAGTATGGGCTAGATTTTTCGAGTACCTATTAAAGGCAAGGATCTAAAAATTAATTTCGGATGATGAGGGGGTTTCAAAAATTTTAATAACCATTTCGGGGGAAGGGTGGTTTTGGGTGACGGAATTTTTTTTTTTCTCCTTCTATTTTTGGATTGGAGCAACTAAAAGGTTTTAAATTTAGCGTGATGTAATGTGTTTAAAAATAATTTGTTTAAATGCTTAAATTTTTAAAATCGGTTTATTATTTTAGTACATATCATAGTTTGAATTTACGTGCGGATATTTTAATAAGTTAAGCCGCCATCTTGAAATTTTAAACTGTCATATTTAGACTAAAACGTAATATTTTTAAACATATTGCCTTACTTCAAATCTCCATGTTGTTCCATTAAAAAGATAAAAAAGGAGTGGGGACATTGTATATTATCTAAGTCTCGATCTAAGCATTAATTCTGAGGTGGGGTGGGACTGAAGGGTCTAGGACTCTTGGACCCCCTAACTATGTGCTTGATTACAGGCGATTCATGAGTATCAGATTTTATTAAAATCATACGAACTTAATCTAAATACATCATAAAGACCTATAGTATCTATTACTCAAAGTACCAGGGACATACTTAACATTTAAAAATATTTTTTTTAAAGTTGCGTAAAGTTGCGCAAAATGGTAACAAATACATGAAGGGTAATGTCCAATCTTTCAAAAAACATCAGCCAATAAATTGGGCAACTTTGGGCACTCAATAAAACTCAAGGTTAAATAGCGTATTTTATTTTTTATATTATACTAATTTATTAATTAATTTAGTATGCATCAGTGAAAAAGGTTTTTTTTTAAATAAAAGTTTTTAAAATAATAATTTTTTTTTTAAAATATAGCTAGAAATAGTCAAGTAATATTGTACTTTTATAAAAAATGCAAAAAATTAATTGTATTTAAAAATTAACCAAGAAATTTTATTTATTATTCGGGCCCTACAAATTGCAATTATTATACACGGTAGAACTAAACCTTCGACATTACTGCCCTTCACTGGTTACAGATCTGCATCCAAAATTTTTTTCTGTGCATAATATAATATTTCGGTCTTTTCTGTATTCTATGGTCATCAAAACTTTTTGAAAAAGCAACTTCTGTTTTATAAGGTTCTGGCCGCAAAAATGGCAATCGGCCCCACTGTGCGGCGTGAATGAGCAGTGTGTGTCAATAGATTTTACACTTTTGCCTTTATTGGACAACAGCACGATACAGAGTTTCGAACTGGTCACCCGTCCATCCACTAGTATCGCCTTATGTCGCTTAACTTCGGTGTTCTAATGGGAACCGGTTTTTCGACGTAGCTGGACCGTTGGTTGCCCGTAATACTATAGCTACAACCGTTATAACACTAGTTATACCACCCCGCATAAATTCAGTATTATTATAAATAAGTAATTTATTTCACACCCCTCAAAGAGTAGCACAATTAGAATCATAAATACGATGCCACCTAACAGTTTTATAATGTTTATAATGTTAATTTTAAAGGTCGTTTTACATAAAAATTGTTTAATTGTTTTTATTTATGATACAAAACCCGCTGATCATAAAACTTTTTGATCATGTCGATGAGTTTTTTTTTTATATTCAGTATGTATGGGGCTTAAGAAGCAGCGTGGTGAAGGCGTTGTTCCACTGTTCCCATCTTAAACATTGTCAGCTGTCATAAAAAGATTCTAATTAAAATTCTAATAAATTAAATTTTACAGAATTCAGAAGCAAAACTTTTAAACTAAAATTGGCTGTAATACTAAATCTAAATGGAAACAAAATATTAGTATGCCTATGACCATAGACAAACTAACAAAAGCGTCAATGCTGTACTGCAAAACGGTAACAAGTTTGATAAGAGTTTATTACCGCGCTTGCGTCAACTGGCCTTTTAGACGAGGACGGTTTACTTATGGATTGTGTATTTTTTAGTAGCCTTTTAGACAAGGATGTTTAATTAAAAAGCGTTTATTAAAATCAAATAAATTTATTTCCATCGGTAAAATAAACAATAATTTCTGGACATAACAGATATAAAAACAAAAGTTAAATAAACGAAAACGTATTCCTCTTATTAAAATAACAAAAAAGATGATAAAAAAACAACAGTTATGGTAAACGAAATAAAAGCATTATTCTTCAAAAAGTAAAAAAAAATAATTATGTATATTATAATATTAATAATAGGAACAACAAGAAACATCTTAAAAATATACAACTTTTTCAAATATAAAACAAAAACATAAACTTCACATTTTCGCAAGAATTTGCAAAAATATTAACATTTCGAGTCTATTATAAAATATAAAGCACGAAAATTCAAATCATAAAAAGATTAAAAAGATAAAGATTCTTATAACTTACAGTCAATTTGTAGGACCTTCGATTTGTCTACGTTAGCGATGTAATCACAATAATATGTATAATCACAGTAATTATTATGTTCTTCATAAATGTAAAATGTATTAAATAATTTATTTTCGTTTTGTACGCTAATAAAATAATAGTAATAACGAAACAAAACGCAAAATCAGGAATTCAACAGTTCGTTCAAGGATGGTTCAAGGCAAAAACGTTTTTCGTTTTATTTAGGTTAGGTTTGACGAGTGCGACTGCGCGATGATTTCTGACTCAACTGGCCAGCGCAAAAACAATAATTCGACTTCCTCAATCCTTTGAAAAGTCTTGCTTTTGTTAGTTTGTCTATGGCCTATGACTCAAGAGTTTGGTTTGGTTTGGTGGCGACACGTGCGAAGAGATATGCATGGCTTCCACATTTCGAGAGGCGGGGTGAGACCAATCAGCTAAGACAAATCAAGTGGTGGGAAAGAATATGGCCATAGATGAATACAATAATACAATAATGGCCACAGGAAATACATTTTTAGAAAGCATATTTTTGGACACAATTTAGTGTGTGTATTTACTTGTTTTCTCAAACTTGGCATTTCTAAAAGTATCATCAGATAAATATTTTAAAAGAATATTTTTTGTTGGTAGATTGACCGTGCCAACCAGGCTTCAGGAAATTTTCAAAACTTCATATGGCAACACTGATAGTATCGAAGTCGTAGAACGGTAGACATACTTTGACACATTTATCAAATCAGTCGGATTTTGAAAGGGGTTGGGTGTACATCATTCTACAATATATTTACGATTTTGAAGGTTATCCATACATCTCGAGACGTTTAATCTTTTAACAATAAAAATAATTAAACGTCCGGTTGTATATACACTGCTCATGCTTGTTGCTGTTTCAGCATAAGTTAAAACAAGCATTAAAAATGACTAAAAATCAACTTTAAAAAAGGACAATTAGCAAAATAATTATAAAAAAAATTAATCAAAGGTTCAAAAATACCTCCCTGTTGTGCTTCGCAATAGCCAAGACGGTTATAAAACTCTGACCTAACTTTAGCTAACATAACAGCGGGGATATTTTCTAACGACTGAACGATTTTTAATCGCAGCTCGTGAATATTCATGGGTCGTTCATGGTTATGGCCATAAATGGAATTTTTTACATATCCCCACAGAAAGAAGTCATTGGGCGATAAATCAGGAGAACGTGGTGGCTAATTAATTGTGCCTTGTGTGGAAATTAGCCGATTGGGAAATGTGGTTTGAAGGAACAGATTTACGTTCCGCGTAACTGCTGGAACAATTTGGTTTTGTAGCATATCCAAACATTTGGCAGCTAACATACCATCAATAAATAAAGGCCCAATAATATGATTTTGCAGCATGCCAGCCCAAATATTTAGGTTTTGTGGATATTGTGTCCGCAGTGCCATACTAAGGTGCTTATTTTCTCGAGGCCAATACTATCGAAGGATTCTGGTAGCCATGTAAGGGAAACGGGCTTTCATCTGAGAATAATATATTTTCCAAAAATAAATTATTCCGATCGGCTCTTTCTCTTACAGCCTCGGAATCCTCGTTACAATCTGCGGGAAAAATTTCTTGCGTGGTACTGATTTTGTAGGACTTATATCCATGCCTTTTTAAAACTCTGCGTATCGTTCGAGCATCGCAACCAACTTGTTCGGCTATATTTCGGCTTGAACAAGGTTCGCTTGTTTCGAACGCGGCACAAATATTAATTTCCTTGTCGGGAATCACCTTCTCTGCGCCTTCCTTATTGTCACAATTTCTGCACGTCGCAATGCAGCCTGTTTGCTCAAATTTATGGACAATGTTGCGTACAGTTGTGGCACAAGGCACAGGGCGATCTTGAAAGGTGAACACATAACGCCCAATGACCTCTTCCACACTTGACGAAATGTAAAACCATTTAACGATATGCACCTTCTCTTCGGTCGTATAAATAGCCATTTTTGAAACACTTAACGTACACACCGAAACAGCTAGGCGAAAAGAATGATGCAAAAATAGTTTGGATCTCAGGTGATCTATTTCCTTTCCCCACCTTTTCATCTACATAAAGGTGCGTATTCACTATCCGAACGAACGAATGCTACTATCCAACGAGCGAACGTCCAGTCTTGTTCGCGCGGTTCTATAATTTTCATTCGTTTTCGAACGTCTCTGATATACCGACTGGAAACGGATGAGGGAGCGAACCGAATGGCGAACGGCCGCATGCATTCGGTTTGCTGTCCAAATATACCGAATTTCATTCCTTTGTTTTTTCGGATAGTGAGTACGAATCTTAACATAAATCACCGCCCCTCTCAATGCGTTCTCCCACCATGATTATGCTTTACCTTGCCCACACCCGTAAATACCGGCAACACTGTATCGGTCGCACCGGCCCCTCGTCGGCCCCTTTTGATGCTGTCTCTCTGTCTGTCAACCGGTCATTTATATTATTCTCTGTCTTACACGTTAAAATCCTATACGCAGTAATCAAATGACCAGGTCGGTATGTAAAATTATATGGGGAATGTAGTCGATCGTCATTTACAAGCTAACTGGAATCTAGTCATTCCTCTTCACACTTGCGTACGGATTCAATGAATAATGTAATTTTTAATATTTGTTACCTTCAATCAAGAGAATATCCTAATTTTCCACAAAAAAAAATAAACAATTCTAGAAGCTTTGTGTTATTTTATTTATTTTTAAATTTTTATTAATCACTCACAACTATTATTATACACCTAAACAAATATTGTAACAAGTATCCCACCACAAGTTTGTCCCTTGTTTGTCCACCCCGAGCAAATCTTGGAAGGCATATTTAAGTTTAATGTAACAATTCTACATATAGATTTTTTATAACCAAAATTTTTCATGTTTTTTTTATAGTTCACAATTATTATTTTACATATTTGATATATACTTTATACATTTTTTTTACATGTAAAATATATAAAAAAAATATTGCAGAATTGTTTTTCTCTGATTATAATACCCTACGCCACTGGAGAAATCCTGTTTGAGTAGCATTATTTATAGTTTCAAACATTAATTATAATATACGATATTGAAAATACTACTTGGAATTATTAAAAATAGTTTGGTTTGGATGTGGTACAAGACATATTAAAAGCATTTTACATATTTTTACTGCAATAATGAAAAAAATGTACATTTTATGACCACATAACAAAAGTTGTGTGCCGATTTTTACCTGTGCAATGTAATTCCAGCCACTTTTTTTTCGCTTCGGCCTTTGCAGCCATACGCTGAACATTTCACCATGCTAAACAACACAGTTTATAAATTTAAAACAAAACAGTATTCACAAAAAACATAAAATTTCGCTTGGTGTCACCTCGAAATCTTGTCACCAAAGTATGGCCGTCGATCAAATTTTGGCCTCAAAAATTTTTCACTGGAGAATATGCTTGTTAGCTGTCCCCTCTCTTTCCTTGTCTAAGCTGTCTCCTTTTGATACCTACAATTTTATACATGTAATGAGGCTTCTGTTGCGTAGCTAGATATTCTGTGCTAGAAGTCTCGTCTCGCATAAAAATCCGAGCTGTCGATGGGGCCTCGCTTTGGCGAGCGAGGCTCCAACTTCGTGGAGCTTCGCTATTTTCCTCGGAATTGAAAGAATAGCCTTCTTTTGTGTGTACTTTCTTGAATAGTTTTAAATTATAGTTTTAAATGTCATCTATTGCTATAATCAGTCTTTTCGCTCTCCGCACTCCGCAGTTTACATATAATTTATCTTATATAATTCCCGTTTTACAGTTTTAGTTACCGTACTGCTCCGAAACGGCTTGACCGATTTTGATAAAATTTTATATGTATATTCAGTAGGTCTGAGAATAGGTTGTTATCTATTTTTTATACTCTTAAGTGTTAAGGGTAGCCCACCCCCTTTATTTATTTTTTGAAAAAAATGTTTTTATTTTTTTATTTGGCATTAAAAAATACAAACAACCTTAAATTCTTGACCGTTCTGCCATCATCCCCTATTTTTTAATAGGGGCTGTTTTTTTAAATTTTTTGCTACCATCTCCGAAACAGCTTGACTGATTTTGAAGAAATTTTACATATATGTATATTCAGTAGGTCTAAGAATAGGTTGCTATCTATTTTTATACCCTTAAGTGATAAGGATAGCCCATCCCAATTTTTTTTTATTTTTTAAAAAAAAATATTTTTATTTTTTATTTGGCAATACAAAGAACCCAGACTTTTCACCGTTCTACCATCATCCCCTATTTTTTAATAGATTTTTTTTAATACCGTATGATCGAGTAAAAACGGCGTCAGCGATGGCTATGGAATGAAGATCGCTGTCATTTTATATGTAAATTTATATGGGAATGTCACTGATGTTCATTTCCCAGCCAACTGGACGCCGTTTTTTTCGATCATACGGTATTATGTTACCATCTTCGAAATTGCTTGACCGATTTTGATAAAATTTTATATGTATATTCAGAATTTACCCGTATGCAATTTGGTCTACGCAACGCAGCTCAATCTTTCCAACGTTTCATTCACTAGATTTTGTTAGGGCATATCATCAAATACCTGACGATCCCGAATCTATTCCGAAAACAGCCATAATCACACCCTTTGGTTTGTTCGAATTTACCCGTATGCAATTTGGTCTACGCAACGCAGCTCAATCTTTCCAACGTTTCATTCACGAAGTCTTACGCAATCTAGGCTTCTGTTTTTCCTATATTGACTACATCCTTATAGCATCCTCTAGTCCAGATTTTCTGTTATTATAGAATAATTAAACATATTATGTATATATAATATAGAACTACATAACGAGCACCTTTAAATTAGTATTTATAAATTAAAATCCATAACAGTTTCCATCGCATGACGGGTCCATAGCAGACTTTATGTTTATAAAAATAGAGAAATAATGATTAAATCTCATTTTAATCAAGATTTTACATTGCTTTTTGTTATTTTTAGAATATTTATTTTTGTTGTTTATTCTATGTTTAACACAAATAAACTTTCAATACGTAAACGCGAATTTTTCATCCAAGTTATTTTCGTCAACGTATTACACACTTTAATATGGCAACACTGTCGCTTTCAGTTTCATCGCTTCGATGTGCCTTCGCTTCGCTGGCGAAATAAAATAAGAGTTTTATGTTGATCGCAGAGCGATTATGGTGTCGCCGCCATACAGCACTTGAGACGTAATGGGAAATCAAATCAGCCTTGTCACGAATTTGAAATATTATTTTGATTATTATTAGGGTTACAACCCTTATTTAATTTTTAAGGGGTTAAAATTTTTCACAAATTTATTTCAATATTTTTATTTACTTTTAGTGTCTTTTTTGGCTAATTCGAACAAAAAGATTTCAAAAAAATACGCCAAATTTGTATAACTTAGCGTTTGGGCTCTACGGCTGTAATATTTGATTTAAGTCTCAAAATTTCATTCTTTAACATATTTACCGTATTCTGACCAAAATGCTGGATATTTTTGTAAGTTTTGGTACGAAAAATGAAATTAAATTTGTGACAAGACCATGGGCGTACCCATGGGGGGAGAAGGAATGTTATCCCCCCACCTATCTTGGATGCGTTGTCAAGGATCCTTTGTACCAATTTGGGCAATACTACACAAACTGGGACTAATGTTTTGTGTAATAAAAAAATAAGTTTATATTTAATCTTAATTAGTTTCTTTAGAGTTACGTAATAATAATAAAAAACAAGTATATAAGCTGCCTTCTTAGGTATTTAAAATTCATTGAAATCTCGAGCTGCAACAAAAAATAGTTTTATTATAACTTTTACTTTTTTCAGAATCGTTTACCTCCTATTACTGCATTCTCCTTTGCAGCTCTTGCAAGCGATTGTACAAGGTAAGTCATGTTTTTTGCAGGAACACCGCATTGTTTCACATTGCGTGTTACACCCAGACCTATCGAGTGACCAGCATGACTCACCAAACTTGGGCTTTTTTCGACTACAGTGGTACCCATTTTCCCTCAACCTCTATCCATCCCCAGCTAATTAGAGCAGGTAGATCATCTTGATATATTTGGTCAGACCAAATATGACCCGCCTGGTATGCTGCCCTTAATGTGTGTTCATGTAGAGCAGCTCGATTTAGTGGTATAGCCGTAAGTGGCCTATTTTCAGTTGCAAACAAGTGTTTCCTGATCATAGTTATGTTATTAGTAGACTGAGTATTATATAGACGTACCGTTGAGGAAAAAAAGATATAACTAAACCCAAAATGTCAGTTTCAGCACAACGAATTAACACCGATTTGGCTCCGTTAATAATCATGTCTTTAACGCGCATGATTATTCGTCCATCTGCTTCCTCCATCTGGGCACAGAATACACCTTCTAAGTTAGTAAAACGGCCAGTTGATGACCTGCAGCTGTCGCCCACATTATTTACTACATTATGGGAGTTAAAATTCTCAATAATATTTTTAGTTGCATGTTTTGTGTCACAGTGCTTTTTTTTCGATTAATGTTTGCTCAATTTCTCCTTCCCCTTTAAGACAATTAATTTGCATTCCAGATGGAAGTACGTGATTGTAATTAGTTAAAAGTAGTAAATAAAAGCTAAAATACCATATCCTTTATTTCGAAGCGAAACAACTGGATTATGTGCAGGACAAACAGTTTTTCCACCACCAATCTGACAGATACAACATTTTTTCCAATCTATTAAGCTATCTAGGGAATGCGGTACTGCCACCGTTATTTTATTTTTATATTTTTTCATTTTTTTTTTCATGCTACAAAGAAGCAAATATTACATTAAAAAAAACGAAGCCGACAAACGGTTTAATGATTAATATTTTGTTCCTTGCTCAACATAAATTATTATAATATATTAATTTATATTGCTTCTTTTGTTTATTCCACTATAAACAGTCAGTGGAATCACTTAAAGCAGGTTAAAAGTATAAAAATTACGATATTGCGTTTATTTCTAGGGTAGGGATGATAAACATATCAGTTTAACTTTGTTTTTTGATAATAATAATATTAATAACAATAATTAATAATTGAGTTATTAGTTTTTAGGTAAATTTTATAAAAATATGTCACCAGATATTATACAATTGGCGTTGGCATTAAAATTTTGAATATTTTTAACCTTTTTTGTAAAAAGTTTTGTGCTGCGGCTCAAATAATTTAAAATGGTCTAAATAACAACCCTGGCGAGTTTAATGCTTTTAACCCAATTTGCTACGTTTTACCCTATTTTGAGGATCTGCCGCATAGACTATTCGGCTCAACGTGTCTTGCGATAGCAATCGCTCGTTACGAAAATGCTACCGGGTGGTGCATCGTCGAAACACAGGTAATCCCATGCAAATTTTGAAGTGTCCAAATATTGCCTCCCCTATTAATTTTACAGCTAAGTCTTCAATAGGTTTTTTGGAGGTCTGGCTATGCTGAATACACGAGACAAATTTAAACAATTTTGAACTAGCCCATTTTAAGTAATTTAGGAAAAACTACATTTATTTTTAAATTAAACCTGAACAAGGTAACAATGCAAAACCAGTCAACTGTCAACATACCTTAAGTTGTGAACCTATGATTTTATATTGTCAACGGTAATTTGTTGTGCTGTTTACACTACTACGTTATAGTACCATAGTATAATGATAGTATCTAAGCTCATTGTTCTCGAAATATATTTTTATAACTTAAAACTGGTTCGAATGAGGTAAAAGCCTACCTAACGTTTTGAAAATACAATTTGACATTATAGGATACAAAATTATAGGATAACAACTTAAGGTACGCTGGCATTTGTCTGGTTTTGCATTGTTACCTGTTCAGTTTTAATTTAAAAATAGACGCAGTTTTTCTTAAATTAATTAAAATAGTTTTGTCCAAAATTGTTCAAATATGGCATGTGTATTCAGCATGCGCGGACTTTTAAAAAACCTATTTACAACTTCGCTGTAAAATTAACAGGGGAGCCAATATTTGGACAATTCAAAATTTGTTTGCGATTTTCTATGTTTCCAAAGAGGATGCACCACCCGGTATGCATTTATACATTCCGTACATGTATACGGCACCTAGCACAATCCCTTTGGTCACATTTGAATTTTAAACCAATTAAACTCCGAGTGCCAGACGCGAGTATGGAATGTAAGACCGTGCCATATGCACTTACGGAATGTATCTTAAACATTACTATTAACGCTTTGTTATAGAGCATTCCAACCAAAACCAAACCAACCCCACCAAATAACTAACATAACCAACACAATCAATCCCACCAAATAACCATTTTAATCAACGAGACTAACTCCACCAAATAATCTAACCCTACCAAAAAGAGTGAAACCAACGCAATCCGTATTTTGATTGCTATTAAATATTTACAGCTTTTTTTAAAAAATAAAAACAGTAGTAAAAAGTAAAATGTTAAAAAAGTTATGGTCCGGCGCCAGCGTGAGATTTGAACCACGGACCTCTCGTTTACGAAGCGATGGCCTTAGTCACGGAGCCACAGCTACTCTTGCAAGATTAGCTATAGCCAGGCGTTACTTTCTGCTGCAAGCATAATGACCAGCTACATTCCGTAAGTGCGCATGGCACTCTCTTACATTCCATACTCGCGTATGGCACTCGGAGTTTAATTGGTTTAAAATTCAAATCTGACCAATGGGATTGTGCTAAGTGCCGTATACATATATGGAATGTATAAATGCACCCGGTATATACTTTTTTCGCGAAAAAACCTCATAGATATGTTTCTGGGGTCGTGTTCGACTTTTGATTTGCATTAACTCACCCTGTATAATTGTGTATTTTAGCTCTAAATCAAAATTGGAGATTCATCTTGTTTGGTGTCTGTATGTTTCATGCTGTGATTCAGGAAAGAAAGAAGTTTGGCCCTTTAGGTTGGAATATTGTATACGAATTCAATGATAGTGACAGAGAATTTGCTTTTAATACTATCGGAATGTTTTGTGTCAATGAACCTATACCATGGGATGCTATGGAATATTTAACAGGTTGAAAAATTGCTGTAGTATATTTTAATAGCTATAGTCTTTAAGTTTATATATAGTCCTTTTATAGTGTAAAAAATCCTTTACAGTGATACAAGGTTATTATCAATGACTAAAGAATACAAGAACGTGTAACGCCCATATAGGGGCTGCAGCACAATTTGTAACTTAGGCGCCATCATTTTGGAGCCTACGGATGAGTCACCACCTCGTCAACAGAAAATTTCAGCGATTTTTAATAATTTGTTGTGTGTAGTGAACTTTGTATAAACTTTATTACAATGGTAATTTGTTCAGCTTTCAAGTGTAAAAGCCGCAACGATAAGAAAGAGTCAGGGGTTGCGTTTCATAAGTAAATAAACAGTATACTCCAACTTTTTAGCGTTTTCTTATTGAATTTGGTAATTATTTTTCTGATACTATAGGTATGTACTTGATATGTGATATATGTTAGAGTGGATCGAAAAATCGAAGTTTTGAAAATAGTTTTGGAATACTGCGCAAAAGTTGCTAATTGGTATTAGAAAACTAATATCTATTTAAAGTTTTTCAATTTTTTTTCATCTTTTGCCCCCTACCGGGCTTCAAAAAAGTAAAAAATACAAAAATATAAAATCTTGATTTTTTGCCAAAATTTCAGGCAATAAGTTACTTTTGTACTTAGAAATAATATATCTTATTGAAATATGGCATTTTAACCCCCCTACTCATATCTATTTAAAGTTTTTCAATTTTTTTTCATCTTTTGCTTCTACCGGGCTTCAAAAAAAGTAAAAAATACAAAAATATAAAATCTTGATTTTTTGCCAAAATTTCAGGTAATAAGTTACTTTTGTAGTTAGAAATAATATATCTTATTGAAATATGACATTTTAACCCCCCTACTCAGTGTACCCTACTTACCAAGGTCAAACAATTTTTTTATAAATGCCCAAATATTTACACACTTTAACAAAAAGTTAAAAATGTGTCGAGTAGAGCACTGCACTTATTATCGACTGTAACATAGCATTACATCAGAACACATTTATATCCACTACCTAGGTATTGCCGAGGGTTTTTTCGTGCGATTCATGGCATTATCATACAAGATGCCAAATGTAGAAAAGTATAGAGGAAAAGTTTCGTGATAAGAACTATACAATAACCTAAAAAATGCTGCACTTTTAATGGCGATCGCGGTTCTCCTGTATCAGAAAAGAGAGAATATATTTTTACAATGTGTAAGAAAGTATATACCCGAAAAGCTAAAAGTAATGTATTTCACAGAGGATTGGGTCAGCTGAACTGAATCAATCAGGAAGTCTTAAAATTTCTCAAAATCGTGACTCAAAATCGTAGCCTATTCAAGATCAAATTACCATTATCGATAATGGAAATAAAGCAGTAGAACCCTGTAAAACTGAGCTATTTTGTAGTAAAAATTCAGATGTCCCACCCAATATTGGTCTTTACGAAAGTTTTGATCATTACAATTTTTTTTTAAACCTGAGGCAAAAGAGCTTTTTCGTACGAACGAAAAACACCTTTACTTATACAGGGTGGCGTACCTCATACGCCTCGGTTGATTATACGAAAACGGAAAGATGTAGAAACAAATTATTTTATGGGTATATGTCGAAAGGCAATGTGCATAATTTAAAATTATTTTGAAATGTACAGGGTGTGTCAGACCTAAGATCCATGTCAAAGTTTTAATTTTTCTTATGGAACACCCGGTATTTTATTTCATTTTTCGCTTCTTGGACAGAAAATAAGGTATTTATATAAGGGTTTGATATGTCTAAAAGCTTTGGTTTTTAAGATATTTAAAGATATTTAAATATACATGCTATAATAAAAAAGTTTGTCAACACCTTGTACATTAGTTTTCAGAATTAATTCTGGTGCTGAGTTTTAAGCCAGAGAAATAAACTTAACTTAAAAATTTGATTGCTTCTTTAAATGTATACAGGGGTATCAAAAATTGCTGGTTTATTTTAACTATTTATTTTACATAAAAACATCGTTATAAGTATCAAATGCATCACTATGTATTTTTTAAATAAGTCGAAGCAGATTTAAATGCTATTTCAAACTACATTAGGGTTTCCTGTACCTATCTGGCTCAGATTTTGAATAAAAAGCGATTTTTCAATAAAATTGTAATCAAGATAGCTGGTGTCGCCATGACAATTTTTGTAGTGACACTTAGTAGCTATTTTAAAATCGACATTAGTTTATGGACTTTATTTAAATTTATGACAGGTTATTTTTATTTAATTTACCTACAATAGTATTAATAAGTAAGTATTTATTATTTTATCAAGAAAAATGAAGCAGAATCTGCTGGCGGAAGGAATGCATATTATGTTATTAGTGATTTTATTTTGTGAGGACAATTGCTTGTTGGCCTGAAGGGTTTATGCTCAAAGATATCCTAATAGGAATCTTCCTGATAAGAGCTCCTTTAAAAAACTACTTTTCCTATTTCGCAGAGCTGATGAAAAACCTGTCGTTGGAAGTGAAGAAAATGAATTTGCCTTAATTGATTCTTTTATAGAAAACCCAATACATCTACAAGTCATCGTAATATAAATCAAAGAACTACTTCTTTATTTTTCTTAACAAAATAATAAATGCTTACTTATTAAACTGTTGTAGGTAAATTAAATAAAAAGTTAACTGTTATAAATTTAAATAAAGACCATAAACTAATGTCGATTTTGAAAATAGCTACTAAGTGTTACTAGAAAATTGCCATGGCGACACCAGCCATCTTGATAACAGTTTTATTAAAAAATCGTTTTTTATTCAAAATCTGAGCCAGATAGGTATAGAAAACCCTAATATAGTTTGAAAGAGTAGTAAAATCTGCTTCGACTTATTTAAAAAAATACATACTGTTGCATTTGAAATAACGAAGTTTTAATGTAAAATAAATAGTTAAAATAGACCAGCAATTTTGAATACCCCTGTATACATTTAAGGAAGCAATCAAATTTTTTAGTTAAGTTTATTTCTCTAGCTTGAAAGTCAGCACCAGAATTAATTCTGAAAAGTAATGTACAAGGTGTTGACAAACCTTTTCATTATAGCATTCATGTTTAAGTATCTTTGAATATCTCGAAAACCTAAGCTTTTAGACCTATCAAACCCTTATAATAAATGCCTTATTTCATGTCCAAGAATCCAAAAATGAAATAAAATACCGGGTATTCCATAAGAAAAAATATAACTTTGGTATGTATCTTAGTTCTGACACACCCTGTACATTTCAAAATAATTTTAAATTATGCGCATTGTCTCTCTACATATACCCATAAAAGATTTTGTTTCTACATCTTTCCGTTTTCGTATAATCAACCGAGGCGTATGAGGTACGCCACCCTGTATATTAATAAATAAAATATATGTATCTTCGTTATGGCCATTTTGTTTTTGTGGATTTGGGCCGGTTGCCTGTTTTTCCTGGGCCGGTTTCCACTTCCCCATCCACCCCTGTGCATCTCTTTACTGATTGAGTGTGACAGGAAAATACAGCGATGGCGATGATTGTTTCAGAAGAACTAAAATCATATTTTTCAAATCATCTACTTCCAAAGTTTGGAATAATAGAGGACAAGTTATTTCATTTTTTTGCCAATCAATTAGATCACACACAATACAGTCATTTGCGTCAAAATTAATTTGTGGGATTTGTGGCAGACCAATCTTTGTAAAGGGCGTCCTAATTTTAATTCTAATTGAGAAATTGCACCATCTTTTTTTCCTGTATTCATCACGGTTCCATCACATCCTACTGCTACTAGTTATTCTAGGTTATATTCATTACTTTCGAAAAAGTTCAAAATACTTTGACAAATACTTAGAGCCGATACAGAACTGGGAACTGTGTGACCCAAAAATATAGAACCCGGCTCCTGAAAATAAAGAAATATGTTCTTCAAGTACAGTTCTTCTGTAGGACTTGCCTTCAATATTTTCAATAACATAGGTTTTATCTTTCCTTCCGTCAAAATAAATGGCCTTCAAAAGTTTTCGAGGAGTTTTGTTTAAAATTGTTTCTTGTTTGCTCTCTTGCTCTTCTCAGCTTTCAACGATCTGTAATGTTTTATTATCGTCTTTGATGACAATTCCAAGGTCGTGTTGCATTGCCGTTGCCAATGCTTCTGCAGATCTATCTGATAGTCCATAGCGGTCACATACTTTAGCCAGGGTAGGAAGTTTGACAACAAATTTTGTACGCTGTATTTTTCTCTTGATACTGTCATAGGAAGTGGAAGGCAATTCATGATCAATTTCTATATCTGTCGATGACTTTCGCTTTCTTGATAAATTGATGTTGCTTTCATGTTGGATGGATTATTATAGTTCTTTCCGTTGCATATCTTTTTCTCTTCTCCTGGCCTTGTTTATCAGCTTTGAGGTTTCCATTATATCAATTTTCTTAATAACCATTTTTCTAAGCCCCCTCTGATCTATCCAAAAAACCTGTTCATTTTGAGGTACCTTTCTTTTCTTTTTCGCAAGAACATTGTTCAAAAAATTCGCATTTGCATGCGCTGTTATCAAACAGGCAAATATTCTCGGTTTGAAATTCTTTATTTTCAATTTTTAACAGCCGGTAGAGGGCAGAAGACGTGATTTAATCAAAAATATTTGAATAAACTTTTTTATCAACATTACTAAAGGTAACTTTTGGTAGATATTCCAAATCGATCTTTCAAAAATTTTTTTTTTCATATTTTAAGGGATGGTAGAGGGCAGATGTGATTTTATTAAAAAGTTGTAGTAACACTTTTTTATCAACATTACCAAAGGCAACTTTTCGTAGGTATTCCAAGTCGATGTTTTAAAAATTTTAAAATTTTGAGATTTACGATCCACCCTAAATACGTGTCGATGCTAATTTTGTACCTTTTGTTAATATTTTAATACGTTTTTTTGTAATTAATTACTATGATGATAGGCGTTGTCAAAACATTTATCAAAAATATAAATATCCCTTCAAGCAGCTAAGTAAAGAAAAATATATGGCCACGGCACTGTTTGGAGCCATGGTAACAATTTGGTTTCGAGTGTTATTTGTGCTTGTATTCTTTAGTCATTGGTTATTATAAATAGGTTGTCTCTTAACTTTGGACCAATCACATTAGTTGGCGCGATTACACCAACTAGGGGGCCGGTTACAATAACTATTAACAAAAGGTTTAATAATTATAACAATAACACAAGTTAAGTTGTTCTTCTATACAATATTTATTTATTTTCCTCTAATGTTGCTGAAATTTAACATTTTTAATGATTACTTATATTGGAAAAAATAGTTTTAGCTTTTTTCCATGTTAAAATATCGAAATTTAGTCGAAATAATTCTAGTGACGACATTTTCTGTCATTGCCTAAACAGAAAGAAAAAAGTATCCGTTGCTCAGAGTTAGAGGAGAGCTGGGTTCGTAGGTAAGTCTTCTGGCTTGCGGTGACTTTCTAATGTTGTTAAATATTAAAATAAAAGTGATAATATTTAGGCTGCAAAGATTTTAATATTAATGTTAAGTATTTGTATAGATATGGTCAAAGACATCATTAACACAATACGTGTTAATGATTTTCATATAAAATATCATAACAAAGTAAAAGTATACTGTCTGAATCAAATTATAACTTATAAC
The DNA here is from genome assembly GCF_002938485.1 of Sitophilus oryzae. Lineage (NCBI taxonomy): Eukaryota > Metazoa > Arthropoda > Insecta > Coleoptera > Curculionidae > Sitophilus > Sitophilus oryzae. Next base: position 69,839 of record NW_022146383.1, on the reverse strand, counting down.
GTTAATTTAAAGGTAATTTTGGCTAATATATTTGATAAATAGTAATAATTTACAGAGATATTAAACTGTTGTCTCAAAAATTGTAAAATAAAGGAGTACCTTGTGTATCGAACTTAGGACTTATCTGTATAGTTTCTTATGATGTTGTAAAACAGGTAGATAGGTAGTCTCCAGGCTAACAGAAGTAGGTGACTATGGAAGCAGAAGTCTTCGATATCAGTAGAAGAATAAACGTAAGGTCATGAATGCTGTCTTAAGGTCATAGGATTACTGTGGCCATGTAATTATTTATATCCATATAATTACAGACATCCATAATTACTTAGATCCATACAATTACTAAATCCATAATTACTCTATAAATAAAAGAGATAGTTATCAGAACAGACGTTTAACACAAAAAAATAACTTACGGTCTGAAATACAGCTTTACATAAACCAAAATATATTCAAACCATATGCTGATCCAAACTAGTAATTAAATATTAACCAAAACCTTATCAAAACAAATCAAAAAACGGGAATAACTGAAATAAAATTAGTTAGTTATGGTGATGCAAAATGGCGGACACACGGTGATATATTCCAAGAAAAACACAACAAATACGAACTATACTCTGAACTACATACTTTAACAATGTCTTCAAATCTCCAGATCGGATACCCATGCAATTACAAACAAAAAGCGGATTCAGAGTGCTTTTTACCGAAAGATTTGTACGAACGCCGAACAACGCGTCTCTACAGATCCAATCTCTCAGTAAAAAGCACAAAACACATACACAAGAAGAAGTGCTAGCGCCTTGCTAAACATTGGAAAGTAAAATTGACGTTTAAATTTGACACTGTTGACAAGTCTACTGCTACTAGCGCCCCCAATATCGCTTGTAGGAACTACGGACTAGATTGTCACGCATGGCGGGAAGTTTAAAAAAAATAAAAAATTTTAATTCTTCATTCATTTTTAATTATGACATACATAAAAACACAAAAAATACCCCATTTTTTAAAAATATGTTTAATATCAATATCAAATGTACAACAGAAATTAATTTCACCACAATAAATTAATAAAATTAAAAGAATAATGTTACAAGTAGATCAAGAGACAAAATTAATTATACAAAAACTGAAAAAATTGGCGTCATAGATGGCTTAGAAATGAAGATATATATCATAATTTTGAAAGTAAAATTATATGGAATGGTTCCCGGTGACGTAGAGGTACAGGCTCTCGTCTACCAATCTCAAGGTGTGCGTTCGATTCCCACACCCGGCATTTCATCAGCCGACTACTTTTATTAAAATAAAAATAGTTTGGGTACCTAGGTCGACTCAGCCTTAATTCAGTACTTAGAATTCACAATCCTGAGGTAACAATAGGCGGTTGAAGCTAGTGCTAGCCACATTATCTTCCTTGTATACCGTTAAGAAAAAAACTCAAAGTTTAATTGAGGATGCAGTCAATAATCACCACATAGGCTAATAAAACTACTTTTCCAAATATGTCAAGCTTTCGAGAACTTTATTCCCATCATCAGGACAGTTTCTAAAATGTATAAATAAAAAATTCATAATATATATACAGGGTCCGGCAATAGTGCGTCGGGCATCTGTAAGTCCTAGAATAGAAAACTTGGGAATTTTGTTTAAGTATAAACCTAAAGTATGTACGAGGATGTATTCCAGAAAAATATTTTAACTTCTATAGGGTCGCTCAAAAAAGTGTGAATGGATCGGGATGAGTTTTTTTAAATTAAACACCCTGTATATTATTGCATTTTTGGCTTCCTTTCAGCAGCCCCGGATCTACAATTTTTTTGAACCGGGGCAAAAATTTGATAGTAGCGCCCCCTCTCTCCAGCGTTTGCAATAAATTAATTTAAAAAACTTACAAATATCTAGATATAGGTAGGCATTTTTCGTAAACGGGACAGAATAAGCCCTTAAGCTTCATTCAGAACCTCCGAATTAGTGGAATAAATTAGTGGTTTCAATAATTAGCGTAGAAGCTTGTTCCTTTAATTTCAATGCAAGCATTCGGAACGTCTAAATTAGAGGTGGTCATTTTCAATTAGTAGAAAAAGTAAACAAACTTTTGACTTTTCCACTAATTATACTTCAAATTTTGCGGGAAATTTCATTTTTGCCATTGATCTGTCAAGAGAAATCGTGGTTAGAAATCAAAAGTTTATTGTGGTATAAGCTAAATATTTGGCTTTCTTTATGGATACAGCTGACTACCGCAAGCTGTTGCTAGGATATTCTATTAATTTTAATTGTGTTTTTTAAACATTGTAAATGATCGTAAATTAAAAAGTATAAAGTGTAATAATTGAAACCGCTAATTTATTCCACTAATTGCGAGGTTCTGAATGAAACTTTAGAATGTGTTCAAAAACTAACTGAGCGTTTTAAAATTAAATGAATACTTGATTTGGTTTGAACGTAAAGTGCATGCTAGGCGCTTTGTGTTGCATTTTTTTTATTTTCAACCGTATTATATTATGATTTTGGCGCCCTTTGACACTGGCGCCCAGGGCAGGTGCCCCGGTTTGCCCCCCCTTAGATCCGGGGCTGCCTTTCAGATCACTTTACATAATCCTAAGAGATGAGTAAATATATTTTGATAGTTTCAAAGATATTAATAAATAAATAAAAATTATAAATTTTTCAGTCTTTCTTAAAAGAATGATTAATAATTCAAGAACTGTCCGGAAATCGAAACTATATTAGGTATTTACTTTAGATAGTCTGTACTTACTTTGCTATAATTATGGAAATCGTAAATCATACAGGATGTTCAAAATTCTACGCCAAACTTTCTAAAATATAAAATCATTTTTCTTCGTTTTTTTAAATGGAACACCCTGTATATTATTTCTTCAGTAGATGGAGAATTAAAAAATTAACATTTTTTGTATTTAGAGTATTGCAAAATTTTTAACGGTTTCGCAGATATTCGCTGTTTTATATTTCATATGGCATTTTCCACAATAAATTTTTATCAAAGCAATCCAATAATTTTTCTCTCGTATTTTACCATTGAATGCGCCATATGAAATAATACTGCGTGTATCTGCAAAACTATTAAAAATTTTGAAATACTTTAAATACAAAAAAGGTTCATTTTTTAACTCTCCATATAATAAAAGAATAATATATAGGGTGTTCTATTTAGAAAAAAAACAAAGAAAAGATATTTTATATTTTAAAAAGTTTGGCGTAGAATATTGAACATCCTCTATGATTTACGATTACCATATTTATAGCAAAGTAAGAACAGACCATCTAGAGTAAATACCTAATATAGTTTTAATTTCAGAACAGTTCTTGCATTTTTAATAATTTTTTTAAGAAGGGTTGAAAAATATATATTTTTAATTTATTTTTTAATATCTGAAACTATCGAAATATATTTACTCATATTTTAGGATTATGTAAAGTGATCAGAAAGGAAGCTAAAAATGCAATAATATAGAGGGTGTTCCATTTAAAAAAAATTATCCAGATCCACTCACACTTTTTTGAGCCACCCTATAGAAGTTAAAATATTTTCCTGAAATATATCTTAGTACACACTTTAGGTTTGCACTTAAACAAAACTTCCAAATTTCTTATTCTAGGAGCTACAGATGCCCGACGCACTGTTGCCGGACCCTGTATAATAAAGAATTCATAATAACATGCAAATTTTAAAATAAGAAACGCAAAAAAAGGTACCTAAATACGTTTATTTATTGTAAACATTAATTATAATATCAGTACAATTGGTTAAATTAATTCCAGACGATGACAGGGTGAGTTGAATTTTTAGAAAGTAAATTTATTTCCTGAGTGCTTGAACTTGTTGAAGACCCATCATTGCCAGAAATGTTACCCAAAATATTACATGACACTTTTTTCTTATTTTCTTTGGAAATTCCTTTATAGCTCTCTGCCTCTGTGTTAGAACGCCAACCACAATGTCTTTTAACAGTTAATAAATCCACTCCTGAATAGGTTTCACATAGGTTTGCTCGTATGTTTGGCTTGATTTTTCGGGAAGTAGGGAATCGACAACGTTTTGCGCAATGCCTGCAATATCCGAAGGGACACTTTCAAAATCAGAATCACCCCTATTAATATTATTTTTTGCTTTTTGCTAAAACTGAACGTTTAACACAAAATTGAACATCAATAATTAAGTTGTCAAAGTCAAAATGGAAACAATCAACAAGCACGGTTACCACGGCCGCGGCGTCGACTAATATGGGCACATGATAATTTTGAATTTTAATTTTTATGAGGATATCTTTGATATTTTAAATTAAATCAGATCCCTTTGGATCGTCCCTCGTGTCGCGTCGTAGATTAAATTTTGAATGATACACGTCCGATACGAACTTTTTAATGAAACTTGTGTAACTAATCCACTCGGCTAACGCCTCGTGGCTTAACGTTACACGCGTTTCATTATGATGTTCGTATCGAACTTGTATCATTAATAACTATAATATAATACTAAATTTAATAAATATAATATTTTATTAAACAGTCACTGTTTGATCGAGCTCGAAACAACAATGTAGAAATTAGTTTAGTAAAATTAAAAAAATCTTTTTTGTTTTGTGTTTAAAAGAAAAGTAATGTCGTTGGATATGTATTTTAATATTTTATAAAGGAAATGTTCCTTGTATTCCAGTGTCATATGATGCTAGTTTTTAAGGCCTTTTGTGCAGAGGATGTTTTTTGGTAATTGACTCAGTCGTAAGTTGTTTTTTTTCTGTTATACAATTTTAAAATGTTAATGCCTTTTTTATTTATACATTTTAGAAACTGTCCTGATGATGGGAATACAATTCTCGAAAGCTTGACAAATTTGAAAAAGTAGTTTTATTACCCTATGTGGTGATTATTGACTGCATCCTCACTCAAATTGTGAGTTTTTTTCTTAAATATGTTATATATGGCCATCCAATAAGTTAATTACTTCTGACATGATAACCTTTGGTGCATAATAAGCTTCCTATAAATTTGTAAACTTACAAGTTAAATAACTGATGTGAACTTAGCAGCCAAAAGGTAGCGGCCGATTTGCCGAACATAGCCGAAGGGCCAGTGGCGTCGGGCGATTTAACTTAATATGAAATAATCATACAATTTCTTGCAGGAGAATTTTATTAATATTTAAATAGAACTAAAACGAAGTATGCTTCATTATGTTAATAAATTATTACCGATATTTTTATATCGGATAAATTATTGTAATTTCATATTAGCCCACCTAGTGTAATTTTATAAAATATGTAGGTATACATTATACTAATAGTAACCAAAATTAAAAATATATATATATATATATATATATATATATATATATATATATATATATATATATATATATATATAGATTTATTAAACCGCTTATACGAGCCCAAAAACTACGTTGCTTCATTGGGCTCAGACCCGATTTCGACATTTCAGTCCTGGGTCGGGTCTGAGTACGATTCAGTGGTTATCGTCTAGAACGGTTTCCCCACTTTCCCTGACCAAATTTCAGCTGGGCCTGAAAAAATGGTTTTACGTTTTTTATATACGATTGGGGGTACACTGGTATTGTCACGGGCGGCGCCGCACTCGATATTAGTATAAGTGTATAAGCCGATTTACGTTGAATCGATGTATTCAGACCCAGAACCGGCAACACGGTAAAGCAAACTATTAAAGGAAAACGAAGATATAGCCGTGTTATATTTGGTAGAAAACAAAATGCTCATACTCTAATTAGAATATTAAGAAATTCAGACGAAAAATGAAAATAAGTATTCTTTAAAATTATTACCTACTAGTTTCATTTAAAAATATCAATAATTTACGGTCTAATCTTTTTTTTTTGAATTGCTGTCGTCACCGGATTTTAGAAAATAACTAAACTTTTATTGTCGAAACCGGTCGTTCGGCAATAAATTACTAGAAACAAAATCATTTCGATCGGCGGGGTCAAAATTGTACGAGTACCTACAAATTTACTTCGATGCTATGATTTCGTTGTAGAAGTTACCTAATTTTTTTTTCATCTAAATCGATCAGCGATCGTTGGTGTTGTGGTCAAAGAATTGTAGGAGTAACTACAAAATTATTTCGATGCTTTGATTTCGCTGTAAGAAGTACCTAAAATTTTTCTCGTTCCAAATCGATCGTCGTGTCAAAAATGTACGAGCACCTAGAAATTTATTTCGATACTATGACATCGTTGTAGAAGTATTTAAAATTATTTTCATTTAAATCGATCAAATGTATACCGGGTGCGTCTCAAAAGTAGCTCACCCCTTTTTTTATTTGTCAGATAAAAATCGAGTTTTGTATGTTAGTATATAACATAAATTAGGATTGATTGACGTATTCAATTGTTTTGGTCACTTCCTGTTTCACCGGAAATTACTACAACTTTTGATTTTAAATGGCACCCCCGGTATATTTTTTACATTATTCGATAGAAAATCACACTGAATAGAATGGCATATCATAAATTTGTCAATTTTTGACATTTTTTCACATATGATTTATTTGTAACATACGATTCATAATGACACTTGACTCGAGTACCAAATTGTGAGTACCAAATTATTCGTAGAAAAATGCTTTTTCCAAATATGTTAACGAGCCACCTTTGTTTCCGTTTGAAAAAAGAATTAAGATATGATTAAAAATTCAATTTTGATGTATCTTATAGCGGGCGGACAAGACACGAAAATCATTAAGACTATCAAATCTATTTTTCCAAGGCTCCTTTGATTAAAAATTAGTGTTTTAACATATCCATGGCACTCTATAATAGATAGAAATTTAAAATACTATTTTTTGTAAGCGAAAATGTCAAAGTTGACATATGATATATTATTCTATTCAGAGTGTCATTTTTCTTTATCGAATAATGTAAAACATACCGGGGGTGTCATTTAATAATCAAAAGTTGTAGTCATTTCCGGTGAAACTGAAGTGACCAAAAACAATTGAATACGTCAATCAATTCCAATTTATGTCATATACTAACGTACCAAATCTCGTTTTATTATCCAAAAAAAAAAAAAAAATAAATAAAAAGATATAGCGGTGGACCACTTTTGAAACGCATCCGCCAATAGAATTACTGGAAATATATTCAAGGTCGTTATGCCGTTACGCCGATTCGCCGTTTTTAGGATAGTGTGGATGCACCCTCAATTTCTATTCATTCATTCTTGACATATCATATGTCATTTTTTTACATTTTCGCATATGGTTTATTTGAAATTGTAACATGCGGTTCATAATGACAATTTGACTCGAAATACCATGTGTGTGGTACGAAATTATTCGTAAGAAATGCTTTTTTCAAATATGCTAACGAGCCTCCCTTGTTCCGTTTTTAAAAATTGAGATATGATTAAAAATACGATTTGGGCATCTTATAAGAACGGGCCCGGACAAGACACGAAAATCATTAGATTATCAAATCTATTTTTCCAAGGCTCCTTTGATTAAAAATTAGCAAGTTTTTAACACAGCCATGGCACTTTCTAGATTGAAATTTAAAATACAATTTTTTAAAGCGAGATATATCATCTGATTTCAGAGTATCATTTTCCTATCAAATAATGCAAAACATACCGGGGATGTCATTTAAAATCAAAGTTGTAGTCATTTCCTGTAATGAAACAGGAAGTGACCAAAAAACAATTGAATACGTCAATAATTCTAATTTATGTCATATACTTACATTACCAAAACCTCGTTTTTTATCTAAAAAATTAAAAAGTTATAGCGGTGAGCCACTTTGAGACGCACCCGGTATAAAATGACAGCACTCTTCATTTCATGCCACCGCTGACGCTGTTTTTCGATTATATGGTAGTTAATCAGTACAATAATTAATTTTATTACATTACTACGTTCACTAAGATCTTAAATAGTAATTTTAGTGTAACAAAAATGTTGATTGCTACAGTAATACGTTGTATATTCAGTTTACGGTTGGATGCTATCTACCAACACCATATAAACATAACAAACACAAGTTTCTATGGTTGCATCTCTATAATATGTTCTATCTTCTATCTATGTTTACTTACTATGTATTCGGAAAACTTAATTTGTGTAATATATGGTAGTATAATATTATTAATATTAATATTCATTAATCGCAGTATGAATGAGAATAGTGCTTTCTTTTAATCACAATTCTAATAAATTGAACTTGAAAGTATGTTTCCCAGAAATGTAGGTGGTTCCCAGACTATACAAATAGGGAATTCCCAGAAGTTCAAGTGCTTTAAACCTACACTTTTTTTACTACTTTACTGCTATACGAATTTTATTTAAAATGATTACATTACACTTTTAAACATTTTGTTTACAGTTTCATCCAAACTCAACTCGCCAGATTAGACTTTAAATTATTTATATTTTGTGACGGGGATTCGTTACAATTATTTTGTTGGGTGTCGAACCATAAACTTTATGATAAAACTCGAAGAATTTCAACAAAACACTTTTTATTAAACTTTACGTTTCCGTGATAAACCAAATCATGTTTTTTCTACCTACTGTCCTCGATCTTTTATAATGGACTCTCGTCCAAGCGGTCCGAGAGGGGCCTATAATAATAATAGTTCTCTGTTACAATTTTTTAAATATAACTGTAGAAACAATCTTAAAGAATACTTACTACCTATTTTGATTTTTTCATCGTCTGAATCTCTTAATATTCTAAATGAATACACTTTACTTATTAGATAGAGTATACACATGGCATATATGATTCCAAAACGGCGTCAAATTACCTTTGAAATGACAATCGTCAGAATCGATCGTCGTGTCAAAAATTGTACGAGTATCTAAAGTTTTTCATCTAAATCGATCACCAAGTGTCAAAAAAATTGCGACGAGTACCACAAAAATTTATTTCGATGCTAAGATTTCTTTACAGAAGTACCTAAATTTTTGTCATCTAAATCGATCGATGGTCAAAAATTACCTAGAAATTTACGTAAAAGTACCTAAAAATGCTTTTCTGTCTCAGAAAACAGATCGTCGTATCAAAGAAGAATTGTACGTAGAAATACCTTTAGAAATTCTATTTCGGTAAGTACTATGATTTCGTTGTAGTAGTACCTAAATTTTTTTTTCGTTTAAATCCAGTCGTAGTATTTGTGTTTTGACATTATTCCATAAAAATTACACTTGAGGGTGATCTACACTATCCCTAAAATTAGTGGTGGCGTAACGATTTTGAATCGATTTCATTTCAGTAATCTCTATTAGCTGAAATTTTGGACAGATGAATTTGACAGATGTAAAATTTCTGACAGATGAATTTTTTCAACCAATAGAATTACTGGAAATCTATTCAAGGTCGTTACGCCGGTACGCCGATACGCCGTTTTTAGGATAGTGTGGATGCACACCTCAATAGAATGACATCATAATATGTCAATTTTTGACATTTTCGCATATGGTTATACATATATACAGAAGTACCTTAAAGTTTTTTTTTTCGTCCTAAATTGATCGTCGTTTCCAAAGAATTGTACGAGTACCTCTAAAAATTTATTTCGTGCTATGATTACGTTATAGGAGTACTTAAAGATTTTTTTCATCTAAATCGATCGACGGGTCAAAGAATTGTACGAGTACCTAAAGATTTATTTCGGTGGTATGATTTCATTGTTGAAGTAATTACATCAAAATAATTACGATCATCGTATATATGATAGTGACTGTACGATAAGGTCGTTTTTGTATGATATTTCTCCCCACAGGAAAAGTTTAAACAAAAGGTACCGTATGATCCAGAAAAAAAGCGGCGTCCAGTTGGCTTGAAATGACGATCGATGACATTCACCATATAATTTTACATATAAAATGACAGCAATTTTCATTTCATAGCCATCGCTGACGCCGTTTTTTTCGATCATAAATAAATATGATAGAATTCAGTTATTTCACAATAATTAATTTTATTGCATTATTTCGTTCAGTGAGATCTAAAATAGTAATTTAAGTGAAACAAAAATTTTGGATTTGGCTACATCGTATTCTTTAAACTGTGACTACACACTACAGTAATAGGTACGTTGTATATTCAGTTTACGGCTGGATGCTATCTACCAACACCATGTAAATATGACAAACACGTTTTATGGTTGCATCTCTATAATATGTTCTATCTTCTTATACTTTGTATTCGAAAATTTAATTAGAGTAATATTTGATAATATAATATTCTTATTATTCATTGATTGCAATATGAATGAAAATAGTGATTTGTTTTAATCACAGTTCTAATAATTTAAACTTGAAAGTGTGGGTTCCCAGAAAGTAGGTGGTTCCCAGCCTCTACAAATACATGGAATTCCCAGAAATTGATGCTTTTAAACCTACACTTTTTCCTACTTTTTTACTGCTACATGATTTTTATCAGACGCAGAAAATTTAAATTATTACATTTATACTTTTAAAATTTTTGTTTACAGTCTCATCCAAACTCAACTCCTCGCCAGATTAGACCTTTATATTATTAATTTTTAAATAAAACTAGTAGAAACAATCTTTGGAAGAATGCTTATTTTCATTTTTTTTGTCTGGAATTTCTAATATTCTAAAATGAGCATCTTTTTTCTGTCTGTCTTGCACACAGTGCAAAATTTTAAATTAATGCCCTCATATCTGTATGTGTAATAAAAATAAGTTAAAATAATTCTTTATAACAAAATAGAAAAAAAAGGTTAATGATAAATACACACATACCCTATGATTCCAAAAACATTTGCGTCAAATTACCTTAGAGAAATGACAGTCGTCGGAATCGATCGTCGTGTCAAAAAATTGTACGAGTATCTAAAATTTATTTCGATGGTATGATTTCCTTTGTAGAAGTAGCTAAACTTTTTTCTTTTAAAGTATAAAGATAATAAACAGAGTTTCTCCATCATCACTTAGTAAACACTTACAAAATCTACTAAACGAAATTGATAATGCATTATAACCGGATTATGCTTATTACAAAGAAATTTCAGATAAAAACGTTTTCGTACAGTTGCATTTATAAGACAGAATATATCTAATACTAACAATAAGTACAATAATATTCACTATAGCAGAAATGCACCGTTTTACTTGCACTGTGATCAATTACCGCGTCAAAGGTCCGTTCGTCTAATTCTAATATAAATATTTGAGAATTAAAAGCGGCAACGTCGTGGGTCTGGCGAAACGAATAAACCTCTATTTTTTTATATAAATGGGACAAATTAAACGGTCTCAGCATCAGGGCCTGAAGGCATCGCTTGGAACATTTTTCGTCCGATATACCCCGGGTCTGACGGCCTATCTTCAACGTACCGGGTCTGACTCCGTCGATTTAATAAATATATATATATATATATATATATATATATATATATATATATAAATAAAACTAATTAATTTATGGTAGTACTAGCAGTAGTATCTTTAGCAAAAATTGGTTACTATCATATCGACAGAAAAAACAAAAATAAGGTCATGATTTATATCATTACTAACCAGAAACACACAGTGTCTTGTTCTTGTCGACTTAGTTTTTGGTACTTTCATCAAAAGCTAATTTGTTTAGGTATACAGTTTTTCTGATTTTCTCGAAAACTATGCATCCTAACAAAATCAAAATTTCAGTGAATAAAGAGGCCCACTAGACTAATAATAATCACACAGTGACGCGTTTTTGATCATCTTTGTTTTCGGCATTTTCGTCAGCAGCTAACTTGTTTATGCCGTATTTTCGATTTTCTCGAAAACTGCATTCTAACAAGATCAAAATTTTAGGAATTATAGAGGTCCACTAGACTAATAATAATCACCCAGTGGCGTGTTCTTGATCGGACTTAGTTTTCGGTATTTTAGCCGGCAGCTAATTTGTTTATGCCATTTTTCCGATTTTCTCGAAAACTATGTATCCTAACAAAATCAAAATTTTCAGTGATTAAAGAGGCCCACTAGACTAATAATAATCACCCAGTGACGTGTTTTTATTCGACTTAGTTTTCGGTATTTTGTCAGCAGCTAATTTGTTTTATGGCGTTTTTCCGATTTTCACGAAAACAATGTATCCTATCAAAATCAAAATTTCAGTGATTAAAGAGGCCCACTAGATTAATAATAATCACCCAGTGACGTGTTCTTGACCGACTTAATTTTCCGTATTTTCGTCAGCAGCTAATTTGTTTATGCCCGTATTTTCTGATTTTCTCGAAAACTGCATTCCTAACAAGATCAAAATTTTAGGAATTATAGAGGTCCACTAGACTAATAATAATCCCCGTGACGTGTTTTTGACCGACTTAGTTTTCGGTATTTTTGTCAAGAGCTAATTTGTTTATGGCGTTTTTCCGATTTTTCACGAAAACTATGTATCCTAACAAAATCAAAATTTCCAGTGATTAAAGAGGCCCACTAGACTAATAATAATCACCCAGTGACGTGTTTTTGACCGACTTAGTTTTCGGTATTTTTGTCAGCAGCTAATTTGTTTATGGCGTTTTCCGATTTTCACGAAAACAATGTATCCTATCAAAATCAAAATTTCAGTGATTAAAGAGGCCCACTAGATTAATAATAATCACCCAGTGACGTGTTCTTGACCGACTTAATTTTCCTTCGTATTTTCGTCAGCAGCTAATTTGTTTATGCCGTATTTTCGATTTTCTCGAAAACTGCATTCTAACAAGATCAAAATTTTAGGAATTATAGAGGTCCACTAGACTAATAATAATCACTCCAGTGGTAGTTCTTGATCGACTTAGTTTTGTGGTATTTTAGCCGGCAGCTAATTTGTTTATGCCATTTTTCCGATTTTCTCGAAAACTATGTATCCTAACAAAATCAAAATTTCAGTGATTAAAGAGTCCCACTAAACTAATAATAATCACCCAGTGACGTGTTTTTGACCGACTTAGTTTTCGGTATTTTTGTCAAGAGCTAATTTGTTTATGGCGTTTTTCCGATTTTCACGAAAACTATGTATCCTAACAAAATCAAAATTTCAGTGATTAAAGAGGCCCACTAGACTAATAATAATCACCCAGTGACGTGTTTTTGACCGACTTAGTTTTCGGTATTTTTGTCAGCAGCTAATTTGTTTATGGCGTTTTTCCGATTTTCACGAAAACAATGTATCCTATCAAAATCAAAATTTCAGTGATTAAAGAGGCCCACTAGATTAATAATAATCACCCAGTGACGTGTTCTTGACCGACTTAATTTTCCGTATTTTCGTCAGCAGCTAATTTGTTTATGCCGTATTTTCGATTTTCTCGAAAACTGCATTCTAACAAGATCAAAATTTTAGGAATTATAGAGGTCCACTAGACTAATAATAATCACCCAGTGACGTGTTTTTGACCGACTTAGTTTTCGGTATTTTTGTCAAGAGCTAATTTGTTTATGGCGTTTTTCCGATTTTCACGAAAACTATGTATCCTAACAAAATCAAAATTTCAGTGATTAAAGAGGCCCACTAGACTAATAATAATCACCCAGTGACGTGTTTTTGACCGACTTAGTTTCTCCGGTATTTTGTCAGCAGCTAATTTGTTTATATGTTTTTCCGATTTTCACGAAAACAATGTATCCGATCAAAATCAAAATTTCAGTGGGGATTAAAGAGGCCCACTAGATTAATAATAATCACCCAGTGACGTGTTCTTGACCGACTTAATTTTCCGTATTTTCGTCAGCAGCTAATTTGTTTATGCCGTATTTTCGATTTTCTCGAAAACTGCATTCTAACAAGATCAAAATTTTAGGAATTATAGAGGTCCACTAGACTAATAATAATCACCCAGTGGCGTGTTCTTGATCGACTTAGTTTTCGGTATTTTAGCCGGCAGCTAATTTGTTTATGCCATTTTTCCGATTTTCTCGAAAACTATGTATCCTAACAAAATCAAAATTTCAGTGATTAAAGAGTCCCACTAAACTAATAATAATCACCCAGTGACGTGTTTTTGACCGACTTAGTTTTCGGTATTTTTTTGTCAAGAGCTAATTTGTTTATATGGCGTTTTTTTCCGGATTTTCACGAAAACTATGTATCCTAACAAAATCAGTAAATTCCCAGTGATTAAAGAGGCCCACTAGACTAATAATAATCACCCAGTGACGGGTTTTGACCGACTTAGTTTTCGGTATTTTTGTCAGCAGCTAATTTGTTTATGGCGTTTTCCGATTTTCACGAAAACAATGTATCCTATCAAAATCAAAATTTCAGTGATTAAAGAGGCCCCACTAGATTAATAATAATCACCCAGTGACGTTCTTGACCGACTTAATTTTCCGTATTTTCGTCAGCAGCTAATTTGTTTTATGCTGTCGTATTGATTTTCTCGAAAACTGCATTCTAACAAGATCAAAATTTTAGGAATTATAGAGGTCCACTAGACTAATAATAATCACCCAGTGGCGTGTTTGCGATCGGACTTAGTTTTCGGTATTTTCGTCAAAAGCAGCTAATTTGTTTATGGCGTTTTTCAGATTTTCACGAAAACTATGTATCCTAACAAAATCAAATTTCAGTGGGATTAAAAGAGGCCCACTAGACTAATAATAATCACACAGCACGCGCTTTCGATCAACTTTGTTTCGTATTTTCGTCAGCAGCTAACTTGTTTATGCTGTATTTTCGATTTTCTCGAAACTGCATTCTAACAAGATCAAAATTTTAGAATTATAGAGGTCCACTAGACTAATAATAATCACCCAGTGGCGTGTTCTTGATCGACTTAGTTTTCGGTATTTTGTCAGCAGCTAATTTGTTTATGGCGTTTTCAGATTTTCACGAAACTATGTATCCTAACAAAATCAAAATTTCAGTGATTAAAGAGGCCCACTAGATAATAATAACTTCACCCAGTGACGTGTTCTTGACCGACTTAATTTTCCGTATTTTCGTCAGCAGCTAATTTGTTTTATGCCGTATTTTTCGATTTTCTCGAAAACTGCATTCTAACAAGATCAAAATTTTAGGAATTATAGAGGTCCACTAGACTAATAATAATCACCCAGTGGCGTGTTCTTGATCGACTTAGTTTTCGGTATTTTTGTCAGCAGCTAATTTGTTTATGGCGTTTTTCAGATTTTCACGAAAACTATGTATCCTATCAAAATCAAAATTTCAGTGATTAAAGAGGCCCACTAGATTAATAATAATCACCCAGTGACGTGTTCTTGACCGACTTAATTTTCCGTATTTTCGTCAGCAGCTAATTTGTTTATGCCGTATTTTCGATTTTCTCGAAAACTGCATTCTAACAAGATCAAAATTTTAGGAATTATAGAGGTCCACTAGACTAATAATAATCACCCAGTGGCGTGTTTGCGATCGACTTAGTTTTCGGTATTTTCGTCAGCAGCTAATTTGTTTATGGCGTTTTTCAGATTTTCACGAAAACTATGTATCCTAACAAAATCAAAATTTCAGTGATTAAAGAGGCCCACTAGACTAATAATAATCACACAGTGACGCGCTTTTGATCAAACTTTGTTTTGGTATTTTCGTCAGCAGTTAACTTGTTTATGCCGTATTTTCGATTTTCCTTTCGAAAAACTGCATTCTAACAAGATCAAAATTTTTAGAGGAATTATAGAGGTCCACTAGACTAATAATAATCACCCAGTGGCGTGTTCTGATCGACTTAGTTTTCGGTATTTTGTCAGCAAGCTAATTTGTTTATGGCGTTTTTCAGATTTTCACGAAAACTATGTATCCTAACAAAAATCAAAATTTCCAGTGATTAAAGAGGCCCACTAGACTAATAATAATCACAGAGTGACGCGCTTTTGATCAACTTTTGTTTTCGGTATTTTCGTCAGCAGCTAACTTGTTTATGCCGTATTTTCGATTTTCGAAAAAAACTGCATTCTAACAAGATCAAAATTTTAGGAATTATAGAGGTCCACTAGACTAATAATAATCACCCAGTGGCGTGTTCTTGATCGACTTAGTTTTCGGTATTTTGTCAGCAGCTAATTTGTTTATGGCGTTTTCAGATTTTCTTCACGAAAACTATGTATCCTAACAAAATCAAAAATTTCAGTGATTAAAGAGGCCCACTAGACTAATAATAATCACACAGTGACGCGCTTTTGATCAACTTTTGTTTTCGGTATTTTCTGTCAGCAGCTAACTTGTTTATGCCGTATTTTTCGATTTTCTCGAAACCTGCATTCTAACAAGATCAAAATTTTAGAGATTATAGAGGTCCACTAGACTAATAATAATCACCCAGTGGCGTGTTCTTGATCGACTTTAGTTTTCGGTATTTTGTCAGCAGCTAATTTGTTTTATGGCGTTTTCAGATTTTCACGAAAACTATGTATCCTAACAAAATCAAAATTTCAGTGATTAAAGAGGCCCACTAGACTAATAATAATCACACCATTGTGACGCGCTTTGATCAACTTTGTTTTGGTATTTTCGTCAGCAGCTAACTTGTTTATGCTGTATTTTCGATTTTCTCGAAAACTGCATTCTAACAAGATCAAAATTTTAGAAATTATAGAGGTCCACTAGACTAATAATAATCACCCAGTGGCGTGTTCTTGATCGACTTAGTTTTGGTATTTTTTGTCAGCAGCCAATTTGTTTATGGCGTTTTTTCAGATTTTCACGAAAACTATGTATCCTAACAAAATCAAAATTTCAGTGATTAAAGAGGCCCACTAGACTAATAATAATCACACAGTGACGTGCTTTGATCAACTTTGTTTTCGGTATTTTCGTCAGCAGCTAACTTGTTTATGCCCGTATTTTCGATTTTCTCGAAAACTGCATTCTAACAAGATCAAAATTTTAGGAATTATAGAGGTCCACTAGACTAATAATAATCACCCAAAAGTGGCGTGTTCTTGATCGACTTAGTTTTCGGTATTTTTCAGCAGCTAATTTGTTTATGGCGTTTTTCAGATTTTCACGAAAACTATGTATCCTAACAAAATCAAAATTTCAGTGATTAAAGAGGCCCACTAGACTAATAATAATCACACAGTGACGCGCTTTTGATCAACTTTGTTTTCGGTATTTTCAATCAGCAGCTAACTTGTTTATGCCGTATTTTCGATTTTCTCGAAAACTGCATTCTAACAAGATCAAATTTTTAGAATTATAGAGTCCACTAGACTAATAATAATCACCCAGTGGCGTGCGTGCCTTGATCGACTTAGTTTTCGGTATTTTTGTCAGCAGCTAATTTGTTTATAGCGTTTTTCAGATTTTCAACGAAAACTATGTATCCTAACAAAATCAAAATTTCCAGTGATTAAAGGAGGCCTTACTAGACTATTAATAATAATCACACAGTGACGCGCTTTTGATCAACTTTGTTTTCGGTATTTTCGTCAGCAGCTAACTTGTTTTATGCCGTATTTTCGATTTTCTCGAAAACTGCATTCTAACAAGATCAAATTTTAGGGAATTATAGAGGTCCACTAAGACTAATAATAATCACCCAGTGGCGTTCTTTGATCGACTTAGTTTTCGGTATTTTGTCAGCAGCTAAATTTGTTTATGGCGTTTTTCAGATTTTCACGAAAACTATGTATCCTAACAAAATCAAAATTTCAGTGATTAAAGAGGCCTACTAGACTAATAATAATCACACAGTGACGCGCTTTTGATCAACTTTGTTTTTTGTATTTCTCCAGCAGCCAACTTGTTTATGCCGTATTTTCGATTTTCTCGAAAACTGCATTCTAACAAGATCAAAATTTTAGGAATTATAGAGGTCCACTAGACTAATAATAATCACCCAGTGGCGTGTTTCTTGATCGACTTAGTTTTCGGTATTTTTGTCAGCAGCTAATTTGTTTATGGCGTTTTCAGATTTTCACGAAAAACTATGTATCCCAACAAAATCAAAATTTCAGTGATTAAAGAGGCCCACTAGACTAATAATAATCACAAGTGACGCGCTTTTGATCAACTTTGTTTTCGGTATTTTCGTCAGCAGCTAACTTGTTTATGCCGTATTTTCGATTTTCTCGAAAACTGCATTCTAACAAGATCAAAATTTTAGGAATTATAGAGGTCCACTAGACTAATAATAATCACCCAGTGGCGTGTTCTTGATCGACTTAGTTTTCGGTATTTTTGTCAGCAGCTAATTTGTTTATGGCGTTTTTCAGATTTTCACGAAAACTATGTATCCTAACAAAATCAAAATTTCAGTGATTAAAGAGGCCCACTAGACTAATAATAATCACACAGTGACGCGCTTTTGATCAACTTTGTTTTCGGTATTTTCGTCAGCAGCTAACTTGTTTATGCCGTATTTTCGATTTTCTCGAAAACTGCATTCTAACAAGATCAAAATTTTAGGAATTATAGAGGTCCACTAGACTAATAATAATCACCCAGTGGCGTGTTCTTGATCGACTTAGTTTTCGGTATTTTTGTCAGCAGCTAATTTGTTTATGGCGTTTTTCAGATTTTCACGAAAACTATGTATCTTATCAAAATCAAAATTTCAGTGATTAAAGAGGCCCACTAGACTAATAATAATCACACAGTGACGCGCTTTTGATCAACTTTTGTTTTCGGTATTTTCGTCAGCAGCTAACTTGTTTATGCCGCATTTTCGATTTTCTCGAAACTGCATTCCTAACAAGATCAAAATTTTTAGGAATTATAGAGGTCCACTAGACTAATAATAATCACCCAGTGGCGTGTTCTTGATCGACTTAGTTTTCGGTATTTTTGTCAGCAGCTGAATTTGTTTATGGCGTTTTTCGATTTTCACGAAAACAATGTATCCTATCAAAATCAAAAGGAATTTCAGTGATTAAAGAGGCCCACTAGATTAATAATAATCACCCAGTGACGTGTTCTTGACCGACTTAGTTTTCCGTATTTTCGTCAGCAGCTAATTTGTTTTATGCCGTATTTTCGATTTTCTCGAAAACTGCATTCTAACAAGATCAAAAATTTTAGGAATTATAGAGGTCCACTAGACTAATAATAATCACCCAGTATGGCGTGTTCTTGATCGACTTAGTTTTCGGTATTTTTTTTCGTCAGCAGCTGAATTTGTTTATGGCGTTTTCCGATTTTCACGAAAACAATGTATCCTATCAAAATCAAAATTTCAGTGATTAAAGAGGTACCCACTAGATTAATAATAATCACCCAGTGACGTGTTCTTGACCGACTTAGTTTTCCGTATTTTCGTCAGCAGCTAATTTGTTTATGCCGTATTTTTCGATTTCTCGAAAACTGCATTCTAACAAGATCAAAATTTTAGGAATTATAGAGGTCCACTAGACTAATAATAATCACCCAGTGGCGTGTTCTTGATCGACTTAGTTTTCGTATTTTGTCAGCAGCTAATTTGTTTATGGCGTTTTTCCGATTTTCACGAAACAATGTATCCTATCAAAATCAAAATTTCAGTGATTAAAGAGGCCCACTAGATTAATAATAATCACCCAGTGACGTGTTCTTGACCGACTTAGTTTTCCGTATTTTCGTCAGCAGCTAATTTGTTTATGCCGTATTTTCGATTTTCTCGAAAACTGCATTCTAACAAGATCAAAATTTTAGGAATTATAGAGGTCCACTAGACTAATAATAATCACCCAGTGGCGTGTTCTTGATCGACTTAGTTTTCGGTATTTTTGTCAGCAGCTAATTTGTTTATGGCGTTTTTCCGATTTTCACGAAAACAATGTATCCTATCAAAATCAAAATTTCAGTGATTAAAGAGGCCCACTAGATTAATAATAATAATCACCCAGTGACGTGTTCTTGACCGACTTAGTTTTCCGTATTTTCGTCAGCAGCTAATTTGTTTATGCCGTATTTTCGATTTTCTCGAAAACTGCATTCTAACAAGATCAAAATTTTAGGAATTATAGAGGTCCACTAGACTAATAATAATCACCCAGTGGCGTGTTTCTTTGATCGACTTAGTTTTCGGTATTTTTGTCAGCAGCTAATTTGTTTATGGCGTTTTTCCGATTTTCACGAAAACAATGTATCCTATCAAAATCAAAATTTCAGTGATTAAAGAGGCCCACTAGATTAATAATAATCACCCAGTGACGTGTTCTTGACCGACTTAGTTTTCCGTATTTTCGTCAGCAGCTAATTTGTTTATGCCGTATTTTCGATTTTCTCGAAAACTGCATTCTAACAAGATCAAAATTTTAGGAATTATAGAGGTCCACTAGACTAATAATAATCACCCAGTGGCGTGTTCTTGATCGACTTAGTTTTCGGTATTTTTGTCAGCAGCTAATTTGTTTATGGCGTTTTTCCGATTTTCACGAAAACAATGTATCCTATCAAAATCAAAATTTCAGTGATTAAAGAGGCCCACTAGATTAATAATAATCACCCAGTGACGTGTTCTTGACCGACTTAATTTTCCGTATTTTCGTCAGCAGCTAATTTGTTTATGCCGTATTTTCGATTTTCTCGAAAACTGCATTCTAACAAGATCAAACCTTTTAGGAATTATAGAGGTCCACTTCAGACTAATAATAATCACCCAGTGGCGTGTTTGCGATCGACTTAGTTTTCGGTATTTTTGTCAGCAGCTAATTTGTTTATGGCGTTTTTCAGATTTTCACGAAAACTATGGTATCCTAACAAAATCAAAATTTCAGTGATTAAAGAGGCCCACTAGACTAATAATAATAATCACAGTGACGCGCTTTGATCAACTTTGTTTTCTGGTATTTTCGTCAGCAGCTAACTTGTTTATGCCGTATTGCTGATTTCTTTTCTCGAAAACTGCATTCTACCAAGATCAAAATTTTAGGAATTGGTAGAGGTCCACTAGACTAATAATCACCCAGTGGCGTGTTCTTGATCGACTTAGTTTTCGGTATTTTGTCAGCAGCTAATTTGTTTATGGCGTTTTTCCGATTTTCACGAAAACAATGTATCCTATCAAAATCAAAATTTCAGTGATTAAAGAGGCCCACCAGATTAATAATAATCACCCATGACGTGTTCTTGACCGACTTAGTTTTCCCGTATTGCAGTAGCAGCCAATTTGTTTATGCCGTATTTTTCGATTTTCTCGAAAACTGCATCTCTAACAAGATCAAATTTTTAGAATTATAGAGGAGTCCAGGAGATCTAACAATAATCACCCAGTGGCGTGTTCTTTGATCGACTTAGTTTTCGGTATTTTTGTCGGCAGCTAATTTGTTTTATGGCGTTTTCTCAGATTTTCACGAAAACTATGTATCCTAACAAAATCAAAATTTCAGTGATTAAAGAGGCCCACTAGACTAATAATAATCACACAGTGACGCTTTTTTGATCAACTTCTTGTTTTGTATTTTCGTCAGCAGCTAATCTTGTTTATGCTGCATTTTGTTTTCTCGAAAACTGTATTCTAACAAAGATCAAATTTTAAGAATTATAGAGTGTCCATTATGCCAATAATAATCAATTTCAGTGGCGTGTTCTTTGATCGACTTAGTTTTCGGTATTTTTTGTCAAGCAGCTAATTTGTTATGGTGTTTTCCGATTTTCACGAAAACAATGTATCTTATCAAAATCAAAATTTCAGTGATTAAAGAGGCCCACTAGATTAATAATAATCACCCAGTGACGTGTTCTTGACCGACTTAGTTTTCCGTATTTTCGTCAGCAGCTAATTTGTTTATGCCGTATTTCGATTTTCTCGAAAACTGCAGATCTAACAAGATCAAAATTTTAGGAATTATAGAGGTCCACTAGACTAATAATAATCACCCAGTGGCGTGTTCTTTGTCGACTTCAGTTTTTCGGTATTTTTTGTCAGCAGCTAATTTTGTTTATGGCGTTTTTTCCGATTTTCTCGAAACTACGTATACTACCAAGATCAAAATTTCAGGATTATAGAGATGCATCAGACTTCTAATAATCTCCCAGTGGCGTGTTCTTTCATCGATTTAGTTTTCGATATTTTCGTCAGCAGTCAATTTGTTTATAACGTTTTCCGATTTTCTCGAAAACTACGTATACTAACAAGATCAAATCAGGATTATAGGGGTCCACTAGACTAATAATAATCGCCCAGTGGCGTGTTCTTGATCGATTTAGTTTTTCGGTATTTTCGTTAGCAGCTAATTCCAGCTTATACCAGTTTTCCGATTTTCTCGAAAAACGGCGTATATACTAACAAGATCAAAATTTCAGGGATTATAGAGGCTCATCAGACTGTTTTAATAATCTCCCAGTGGCGTGTTCTTGATCGATTTAGTTTTCGGCATTTTCTGTCAGCAGCCAATTTGTTTTATAACGTTCTTCGATTTTCTCGAAAATCGGAAAAACAGTTATTATTAACCTAGTGGGCCTCTATAACTCCTGAAGTTTTGATCTTGATAGTATACGTAGTTTTGAGAAAATCGGAAAACGTTATAAACAAATCTGCCACTGACGAAAATACCATAAACTGAATCGATCAAGAACACACCACTGGGTGATTATTATTAGTCTAGTGGACCTCATAATCCCTGAAATTTTGATCTTGTTAGTATACGTGTTTTCGAGGTAAATCGAAAACGTTATAAACAATTAGCTGCTAACGAAAATACCGAAAAACTAAATCGATCAAGAACACGCCACTGGGTGATTATTATTAGTCTAGTGGACCCTATAATCCCTGAAAATTTTGATCTTTTAGTATACGCAGCTTTTCGAGAAAAATCGGAAAAACGGTATAAACAAATTAGCTTCGCTGACGAAAAACTGAAAACTAAATCATCGATCAAGAACACGCCACTGGGGGATTATTATTAGTCAGTGGACCCTATTATCCCTGGAATTTTGATCTTGTTTTTAGTATACGTTGTTTTCGAGAAAATCGGAAAACGGTAATAAACAAATTAGCTGCTGACGAAAAATACCGAAAACTAAATCGATCCAGAACAAGAACACGCCATTGGGTAATTATATTAGTCTAGTTGGACCCTCTATAATCCTGAAATTTTGATCTTGTTAGTATACGTAGTTTTCGAGAAAATCGGAAAACGTTATAAACAAATTGGCTGCTGATAAAAAATACTCGAAAACTAAATCGATCAAGAACACGCCACTGGGGGATTATTATTAGTCTAGTGGACCCTATAATCCTGAAATTTTGATCTTGTTAGTATACGTAGTTTTCGAGAAAATCGGAAAAACGGTATAAACAAATTAGCTGCTGACGAAAATATCGAAAACTAAATCGATCAAGAACACGCCACTGGGGGATTATTATTAGTCTAGTGGGCCTCTATAATCCCTGAAATTTTGATCTTGTTAGTATGGGCAGTTTTCGAGAAAATCGGAAAAACGGTATAAACAAATTAGCTGCTGACGAAAATACCGAAAACTAAATCGATCAAGAACACGCCACTGGGTAATTATTATTAGTCTAGCGGACCCCTATAATCCCTGAAATTTTGATCTTGTTGAGTATACGTAGTTTTCGAGAAAATCCGGAAAACGTTATAAAACAAATTGGCTGCTGATAAAAATACCGAAAACCTAAATCGATCAGAACGACGGTACCACTGGGGATTATTATTAGTCTAGTGGACCCCCTATAATCCCTGAAATTTTGATCTTGTTAGTATACGCAGTTTTCGAGAAAATCGGAAAAGTATAAACAAATTAGCTGTTGACGAAAATATCGAAAAACTAAATCGATCAAGCACGCCACTGGGGGATTATTATTAGTCTAGTGGGCCCTATAATCCCTGAAATTTTGATCTTGTTAGTATGGGCAGTTTTCGAGAAAATCGGAAAAACGGTATAAACAAATTAGCTGCTGACGAAAATACCGAAAACTAAATCGATCAAGAACACTTCATCAAGTAATTATTATTAGTCTAGCGGACCCCTATAATCCCTGAAATTTTGATCTGTTATATACGTAGTTTTCGAGGAAAATCGGAAACGGGTATAAAACAAATTAGCTGCTGACGAAAATATCGAAAAACTAAATCGATCAAGAACACGCCACTGGGGGATTATTATTAGTCTGAGTGGGCCTCTATAATCCCCTGAAATTTTGATCTTGTTAGTATGGGCAGTTTTCGAGAAAATCGGAAAAACGGGTATAAAACAAATTAGCTGCTGACGAAAATACCGAAAACTAAATCGATCAAGAACACTACTGTAATGATATTAGTCTAGCGGACCCCTATAATCCCTGAAATTTTGATCTCGTTAGGTATACGTAGTTTTCAGAAAATCGGAAAAACGTTATAAACAAATTAGCTGCTGACGAAAAAATACTCGAAAAAACTAAATCGATCAAGAACACGCCACTGTAGTAGTAGTGATATAAATCATGACCTTTTTTTTTGCTGTTTCTGTCGATATGATAGTAACCAATTGTTGATAAAGGTAGAAGTACTAGTACTATCATAAATGAATTAGTTTTTTATTTTTTTTTTTTTTAATTTTGGTTACATTAGTATAATGTATACATATTTTATAAAATTACACTAGGCGTGTCAATTTAAAATTATAATAATTAATCCGATATAAAAATATCGGTAATAATTTATTAACATAATGAAGCCTACTTCGTTTTAGTACTATTTAAATATTAATAAAATTCTCCTGCAAGAAATTGTATGATTATTTCATATTAAGTTAAGTCGCCCGACGCCACTGGCCCTTCGGCTATGTTCGGCAAATCGGCCGCTATCTTTTGGCTGCTAAGTTCACATCAGTTTTAACTTATGCTAAAAATCAATATGTGGTCGTGTAAAATCATAAAGTAAAACATGCCGAATATAATTTTATTTTGATTAGTATAAATAATCTTGTAGTTTGTGTTAAATTATCAAAAATCATATAAAGATTAAATTATTTCAGGGAACCTCTCGGAGTGAATTGTCTAGACACCCTGACAAGTTTAAATACGAATAGCAATGAAATCATCTTTGGTCATACGTAAAAACCCATCACACACATGCACACACGTGAGGGTGAGATACGTATATTCAGTCACATCTATATGAGACATTATACGACCTTGAAATATTTCGACAAAGACCATTCTACAAGTCGACACATGTCAAAAGCGTAAAAAGGGGATTAGTGGTGGGAAGGGGGGGTGAGTGGGTGGTGTCTTTATTCGTGACGTCATGTGAACAAGGGTTTGCTTCCTTTTCACAATTTTGCTTCCTTTTTTAATGAAAGAAAAAAATATTTTACTACTTCTCTAAGTGTGTGTATGTGCGGTATAGGTGTATTGCAAAAGTGCTTCGAAAATGATGAAACACAGCGGGGGAAAACGGGGAAAACGTTCTGTCTTTCATTAATAATAAAAAAAAAAAGATATTAAGTATGTTCTGTGATGTAGATGTTGATTTGTATAATGTACAAAATTCAGTTATATGGTTTTTAGGGTAACATATACATTTCAATAGCTTTTTTCTGTCCTATCATGTATGTTTTACTTTTTTCTAACCATATAGTTTTTTAGTAAAAATAACTTTTTTCTAGCATATTATTTTTTACTAATTAATCAATCAGTTGTTTTTAGGGTAACATATACATTTCAATAGCTTTTTTTCTGTCTTATCATGTATGTTTTACTTTTTTCTAACCATATAGTTTTTAAGAAAAAATAACATTTTTTTAGCATATTATTTTTTACTAATTAATCAATCAGTTTTAGGAAGTTTTTCGAGATGCTTTTGTTTTACCAGGTTTAAATTGAATAATTGTCAATTTGTAGATAGGTTATTTTTTTACTTATAATACAGGGTGTCCCAGAAATAAGTGCAGATATTTTAAGGGGTGGTAGATCTGGTCAAAAGAAACATATTTTCTCTTTACCATTTTTAAAATAAATTGAAAATAACCGAGTTATTTAACTTTGAAACTTTGAAAAAAAAATTGCGACATTTTGAGAGCCGCCGGGGGATCTCGCGGATCCCCCGGCGCAGGGGAGAGATCTCGCGGATCTCGGCTTGTTCGCCGCCCGCTGTTGCCACATCGACTAGAAAGACTTAAAAAGTACTTGCAAAATTCCACACCACCCAAGAAGTTCTGCAGCGGTGTGTTACTTTTTTTAAGTGGGTGATCGCCAGTAGCCTTACTTTCCACATTCCACAAAATAAACTAAAAGAAAAAAAACTTACCAAACAATAAAAAGATATCCCTATAGCAGAGAGATACAACTGCAAAGCTTTCTGTTTTTTTTCCATTTTACCACTCTTAAAACTGCAATAACACTACACTTAACAACACTTCACTACAATTCTTAACAACACTATGCAAATTTTCAACTGTGGAAATATTGGCTCCCCTATTAATTTTAGAGCTAAATCGTAAATGGTTTTTAAAGATACATTACAAATTTGAACAAGGGGATCCAATATCTGGACAGTTCAAAATTTGCATAGGATATCCTATATTTCCAACGATGATGCACTACCCGGTATACCCTTCGCTTCTTGACTGCATACTATTATAATAATTGTTCAAAATGACGACCTCCATTTCCAATACATGCTCTCCTTCTTCTGAGCATGGAATTTTTAACGTATTACAGCAATTCTTCGTTGCTTTTCCCGAATCCCTCAAATGCTGAACCATACTTACAAAGGTTCGAGCATTAGGGATTTGTCTATTCGGATACTCTTCGGAATAAAGCCTCCGAGATTCTACAGCGCTTTCCCCTGCCAGGAAGTATGCTCTTCTTAGCATATCCACCTTCTCCGGAATTGTATACTCCATCGCGATTTGTTTATACCGATACCGATTACTGACACAAAAATATGCACTAACGAACATTTCACAACACTTTAAACATAATCTCCGATCACTTTCTCGAATTTTAAAAGCTCGATACTATTAGAAATTAGATCGACTTTTAATAGTGTCAATGCTTTGTGTACATGCGATTAATAATGTCGTTAGTCGTTAATATAATACAGGAATCTGTAATTTTCTCCCCACCGCCCATTTTATTGGAAAAAACGGCGGCAAGTTTTCTGCTTTTGAAATTACGATCGATGGCATTTTATTGTGTAAAATTGGATGGTAAATGGCATTGATCGTAATTTCTCAGGCAATTTAACGTCTTAGTAAGTATAGTTATTTTTTTATCAAAAAAGCTTTATAGAAAATAAAATAACTGAACATGTTAGTAGCTTTATTACTAATTAAACTATTCAAAACATGTTCTGATATTACTAAAAAAAATTAAGTAAAAAATATAGCAAATTATATAGTTTGACGACGTTATAATTAACAATGGGCAAATGGAAAAAATTACCTAAGTACATATTAGAGATAGATTCCATACCTAGAAATACCGTATGGTCGAAAAAAACGGCGTCCAGAATGGCTTGAAAATAACGGTCGGTGACATTCTCCATAAAATTTTACACATAAATTGACAGCGATCTTTATTTCATAGCCATCGCTGACGCCGTTTTTTTTCACGATCATATTGTATTTCCCATTAATCGCATGGTGGCAATACTAATTTATATTTAAAGAGAGATATATCTAAATGTGTATAAACTAAGTATTTTATTAGCAATCATATTTAAGCTATTTGTACTCATATCATATTCAATTATTTGAAACTTGAAACATAATATTTACTCCTATTATATTCATGTAACTAAATTTTCTAATATTAATAACTCTCTGATAATAAAAAACAAGAGTGTGTTTTGAAAAAGTAAAGCATAATTACTGTGTATTGACTTTATTGTGAAAAGCAACCTATTTGAAACACATTTACGTAACTACAGAATAGTTTAAAAAAGAACTTACACACATGTTTTTTTAGTCTATTTTCTTTATTATATTTGAAAACTACAGTCCCCCTTCCAATACATAAAAACATTTATATTCAAATATACTCTAGATAGAGCTCCAATTTTTATATGAAATGAGAATTTGTTCACACATAAACTACCGTATGATCGAGAAAAAACGGCGTCAACGATGGCTATGAAATGAAGGTCGCTGTCATTTTATATGTAAATTTATATAGGAAATGTCATTGATCGTCATTTCCCAGCCAACTGGACGCCGTTTTTTTTTCGATCATATGGTACATTTTATGTATTTTATTCTTTAATTTTAATTACTACAAATGGTCTTGATATTTTTCTTTTGAATACATATATTCTTGTTACTCTCTTTCATCTTTGTCTCTAATATACAGATGCATTGCAATTTGTTGTTAGTATATTTATGTAATCATTTCATAAATCCTAAAAATAAAAATGGTTATAACATGCTTTCCAGATATCCATATCCACAATATTCTGTGTGTAAATATGTTCAATTTTTAATAACCCATTCACTAAATGAGATTGTGAGACAACATACAGGTAGCTGTTTAAATAATTTTCAATCTTTGTATGTAATAATAGATTTCACATATTATATGCATTACACAATATGCATTACCTGCAATAATAAAAGATATTTTGTTTAAAGTGTATAATTCTATCTAACACACTTCTAATCAGGGCCGTATCTAGACCAACATTTCGGGGGGGTTGGCTTGGAGGGGGGGGTACAAAGCTGTTAGAAAAAGCATAATAAAAGAAATCGCTTTGGGCTACACTCAAATCTTAATTCATCTTCTTCTTCTTCTTTTTTGTTTCGTTCTTACTTACTTACTTAATGATCATTACTTTTTAAAAATTTTCAGCCATAATTTCGGGGGGGGTTTGAACCCCCAAAACACCCCCCCAGATACGGCCCTGCTTCTAATAAAGTATACTCTGACTCTTTGAACATTTGTTACAGCTTCTAATAATTAGGTATATCGATAACTTCCTAAGAAATTTTGTTAGCACTTTTAGTTAGTTTACCATTTTTCTCAATATATTCTGTATAATATATGACTCGATACATTCACCTAGAATAAAATCAATAATATCATTTATGAATAGAAAACTACATGTATAACTTTTTCATTAATATTTGCAATTTCAGACCAGAACTTGTCTGAAGAGAACTTTCTTGGTTTGTTTAAAAATATCTTACCGTATAACATAAATTTACATCTGAATTAATCTAATCAGATCAAATTTTCTTCATAG
Organism: Sitophilus oryzae; assembly: GCF_002938485.1. NCBI lineage: Eukaryota > Metazoa > Arthropoda > Insecta > Coleoptera > Curculionidae > Sitophilus > Sitophilus oryzae. The sequence continues at coordinate 40,769 of NW_022146383.1, read as the reverse complement.
TATAGAAAACATCGAAACTATTTGACTGGTAATCGAGCTATCAATAAGCTGACACTAAAATTTAATGAATAATTAAATGGGATAATTATTTTCATGTAAAACAAAACTTTATACTTAATAAGACCACAGGGAGTACATTATTACAACAGTGTTACTGAGATTTTTGATTTAATGTATGCTTGGTATTTGTAGATCTATTATTGTATTGTGATTACAATTGCCTTCTTCTCCATTGATGCATCCTAATTTAAGATTACTGATTTTCTAATACGTAATTAAAGTGAAATTATTTTTCCTACCATTACATAAATAATTTCTTCCTACCATTAGGTAGATACCTGAAAGGTTAATAAATTAAAAACGAATTTATTAAGACATTTAAACTGTTTACCTCATTTCTCACATATTTTTGACACAAAACATTATAAATAAATAAAAAAATATTCGTATACCAACTGAATTATATGATATTTCATTTTGAATAATAAAAGTTCTTTTTTACAGGTTTATTTGGCATTATTTGCATTGTTTTTTGTTGTTTTCTGTTTTGTGCGAGTTTAATAACCCACAAATAACCACAGACTAACCTAAACAGATGCGACAAACAATGCAAATGTGAAAATTACATTTTGGCGAATGCGCCAGGCAAATTTTTCCGTTAGATTTGTCATATAGGCGAATTTTACAGCGGACCAGCAAAGTAACCTCCATTCGTTTACTAAGAAACCACGCCTCCTTTGTGTAGAAAATAGAGAGGGAATTTTGTAGTTCGGAACCAAATAGAGATGATTTTAATTTCATTAGTTTTTTTTCAATTTTTTATACATTCACAATCTATACCTACTAATATATAAAATTCTTAAGTGACTGACTCACTGATTAATCACGATCCTGGTCAAACCACTCAACGTAAGAAGCTCAATTTTGGCATAGAGGTTGATTCTAGGGTGTAGAGGTTCGATAAGAAGAAATTTTTCGAAATTCCAGTTCCAAGGGGGTGAAACCATCCCTCAAATATTACAATATTTTTTATTTAAAAAAACGGTCAAGTTTCCGAAAAAACGCTTAAACACGTATATTTTATTTTGTTTTTTTACATAATTTAAGATTTTTTAAAATGTATGCAGGGTGTTTCGAAAAATCTGGGTCATTGATTAATCACGATCCTGCTTAAAAGCGCTTGACGTAAAAAGCTGATTTTTGAAAACGGATTGACTTTAGGGGTGTAGAGGTTCGATAAGAAGGGATTTTTCGAAACTCCGAATTCTAAAGGGGTGAAACCACCCTCAAATATTAGAATATTTTTTATTTAAAAACCGATGAGTTTTTCGGAAAAGCTCTTAAAAACGTATATTTTATTTTGTTGTTTTACATATTTTAAGATTTTTTAAAAAATTATACAGGGTGTTTCATAAAATATGACCATTGAGTAATCACGATTCTGCTTAAACTGCTTGACGTTTAAAGCTGATGATTTTTGGCAAACGGATTGACTGTGGGGTGTAGAGATTCCATAAGGAGGGGTTTCTCGATTCCAAGAGGGTGAAAATGCCCCTCAAATATTACAATATTTGTTATTTAAAAAACGGTTAGTCTTTCGGGAAAACGCTTGGACACGCATAATTTATTTTGTTTTTTTACATATTTTGAATTTTTTTAAAAAATCATACTGGGTGTTCCAAAAAGTTGGGTAATTGATTAACTACGATTCTGCTTAACTGCTTGACGTAAAAAAAATTATTTTTGACAAACAGATTTTTCGAAAGTCAAATTCCAACGAGATGAAACTACCCGTCAAATATTACCAAGTTATATAATAATATCGCCATATTGTTTTTTCTCAGGCTCAGGACATAAATGTGAGAACATTTTATCCAGTTTGTATGTTAATGGAAATTTTTGAAAATTCCTCATCTCGGGGATGATATAGGGGTGAAAGTTGGTATGAAAATTTATTACTACCTGGCATAGAAGTATAATATTTTTACAAAGTTTATGTAGTTAATAAGTCGATTATTTGATCGAACTGTATGTCTATTCGCTTTTTTCGTATTAGAAAATCTAGGTATTTTCGGAAAAAAACACCCACAGTTTTTGATATAATTTAGTCCTAGAAAATCTAAAAAATGTATCTTCTTCAGTTTTTAGTGTTTTCTCATCCATTGAATGCACATTTTTTTAAAAGCATTTTAAATAAAATCAAAACAAGAAACTTAAACTGAATAGCTGAATTAACTAAAACAATACTAAGAACACCGTGAACTAACTAAATGTAAACCAACAAAACCCAACAGAAAATTAAAATCGGAAACAGCTAATAATAATGATGTATGTAATATCCATGTGAAACAACTGAAGAAACTGACTTAAAAATCCTCTGAAAGCCTTCAATATTCCCATCTTAGATTCCCATATTCTTTTTCTAGGACACTGTTGCCAATTCTACTTACCAATTTGTATAAACTATATCGGTATCACGGCACATGCAAACAATATCACAGAATATACACCATACAGAAGCGACAAAGAGCTTTGAATAGCATTGGTCAAATGGGAACTAATTGCGTGACGTCACGTTTGACATCCGTGCGCCTTGAACAGCATTTCACACTGAAAGAAAAGTTAGATTTTAATAGAAAATGATGAAAGGCAGGTTTATTTAATTTTTAAAAACTAGAGGGATTTAAATCAGTGTTTTTATTTAGAATTAAAAATAAATAAATAATTATGAAATATATTTTTTAGTCTTTTATGCATAATATCTAGAAATAATTATACCTGCGGTCGTGAATTTTTTTTTGGTGTATAATTCTTTGACGTCACGTTTGACAGTTAACCAGCATTACCCCCTCCTAAAAATTTTGAAGCAAATCTCTTTGCCGCTTCTGTATGGTGTATATTTTGTGACAATATGCCGTGTCTGTATCATAAAAGTACCTATTTGCTATATAAAAGATCAGCTGCTAAATTTTAAATCAATTTAAAATATCAAATAAAATGATAGTAGTGCATAAAACTATTAACAAGCAGGATATAAAAATAATTAAAGATAATTTAAGCTGTCTAATAGTAGACAGACTTTAGATTAATATTTGAAATTAACAGCTGGAAGTACAGCTAAATACAAACGGCAAGCTGACAACAAAGATCCTATTCTTTAAGAATTTTATATTTGTGATATTTTATATCATTTTTAATTTTAAAGATATCGTAATTTTCTTTATACATATGTATTGATCTTAACCCATTGTTAAAGTTTGTAAATTTCTCATACTTTACAAATAAATATTAGCTAATATTTCCTAACATCATGTAATTATAGTTATTTATTATTATCCAGGAGAAAGCGCTAATACAAGTACATATAATATTTAATTCTCACATAAAAATAATTCAAGCTGGCAATCTCGCTTTGACTTTATAATCGTACGTCGGCTGCGACGGCCAGACGAGACGGCGCGGTGTATCAGAGGCAAGGTTAAATGCGAGAAAGAACTAGCGATGGGAACTATCGAATGAATTAGACTATCGAATGGTTAATGAATGAATGATTTCAACTATCGAATGGTTTTATTCGAATAAAATCATTCATTCATTTGTAAACTAAAGCATATGTGACAACCTCGCCGTGCGACTAAATGGTTATCGTTGAGCCACGACTATCGAATGCTTTTGATAAATGAAATTTAGTATTCGTTTGATTTTTGTATGCGTCAGTGCATTATTAGTTCTTCCAAATTTTTATAACTTCACCGTATAAATACTGTGCTATTTTTGCGTTTACTAAAATAGTTAAAATACTAAAATAGTAGTTATTTTTTAATTTTATTTATTGACGATTGTGTGCATGTGCAGGTGGTCAAAATTTTTCCGAAAAGTTGTGTGGTTTTCCGTAGTCCGATCTTTCAATTATTTAATTTTATATGGTATATGGTCTATTTTTTAATGGGAAATTTTGAGAAGTAGCAATTTTTAAGAGAGATGAGATGAACTTAAATTAATTTTAAAAGTACATATTTGTATTTTAGATGTTTTAATAATATGAATTAGTTGAACTTAATAATCATATTAAAGTAATGTGGTTAAGTAAATGGTTATCGAACTCAAACTATGGGGTGAGAAAATTAAAATGAAAGTTTTACACGTGCCAATTTAAAAAAAAAGTTAACGATGTTTGTATTTTGTTTATGCTAATTCTCTTACATGTAGTTTTTGCGAAGAAATATTTCATTTATTTTTTAAAGTAAATGCCAGTAAAAGTAAATATAATTTTTAAATAGTAATATAAAGCACCTAATATAAATAATTTTGATTTCTAATTTTTTATTTATATTTTCCTTCCATTACACTGCATGCTTAGAAAATTAATAAATGTTTATATTTCATGATTTTAAAATTTGTTGTTAATATAACAAATTAGTTCTGTAATTATTATTTAATAAACCAACGTTGCCAAAAAATTAGAGACTATATTATTTTTAAAATAGGATCTAATATAAATAATTTTGACATCTAATTTGTTGTTTATATTTTGCTACTACTTAAAAAATATTTATATTAAATGATTTTAAATTTTGTTGTTAATAGGTATAACAAATTATTACTGTTATTATTATTTATTAAACCAGTCTTTGCTTAAAAAAACATTAAAAATAATTTTCCTACATCCAAAATAACAAGTATTATTGCAGTGTAACAACAGAATATTAATAAAAAATGCAGAATATATAGACATACTATCCCTAACTAACTAAAGCCAAACAATAATATTCTTTGCTAATATCAACTAATACAAAAATATGGCAACAGCGCCCTTCATAATGTATTTTCTGTGTAAATACTAGCACCTCAATAAAAAAATAATGTGTCCTTATCTATATATGAGACTCCGCAAAAAATCAAAAGATACCGCTTCTTTCATAGCATTGCCACCGACCGCTTTCTCGAAAAAAAACCTACGTCGCCGGGCGACAACTAAAATTCAGTTAATATTTTATTATAATCGATCCTGACGAATAAATGAATTTCATAAATGAATGAATTTTATAAATGAATGAATTTTATAAATGAATGAATTTTATAAATGAATGAATTTTATAAATGAATGGTTTTTGCTGCCGAATTACTAGAATACAATATTTCAAGGCAGATGACGGATCTATTCGATAATTTTTATTCGAATAGTTTTCAACGAATGTTTTCTTACTAACTATCGAATTATTCGAATGAATTGCAACTATCGAATGTTTCGATAGTATTCATTCGATAGTTCCCACTACTAGAAAGAACGAAAGAAATGGAAGCTTAGAGAAGGGGGTGTGCGGGAACGCATTTGAAGTCACCAAGGCTGTTTGTTTGGCCGAATATTTTGCCTTTGTGGCCGTTACAGGTTGTAAATTAGGCACACTAAACAATTAAGTTATTTAATTAACTCGATAAGTAGTTACAAAGTAAATCACTATTACAAAATATGAGAATTCGGTATTTTAGCGCGAAAAATGTGTGTGTCGAAGGTCGAATCTATCCACAGACTTCTTTTTTCTCTTCACTCGATTGACAGACATCGCAGCTGGTCGACCATTGAGGGGTTGCTACTTTCCTGCCGAGGAGTAAACTGAATCTGTGGCGGGCTGTCAGATGCATACTTGTTAGAACATTTTCTACTCCCCCGGAATAAAGTTCGCCAGAAAATTGAACTTACTTACGGATATGGGTCCCATATATAGTACGTAGTGGCGGTTGAGGTCCTGGATCATGGTGAGGTAAATCTTCTGTCTTGAGCAGGAAAGCTGGTTTAAGCCTCTCTAACGAAACTGTCTGTTGCTTGTCGCAACTTTCTATTCAAGTTGGAGACAAGCAACAGAGAGAGACTCGTTGGAGAGGCTTAAGCAAGCTCCCTGCTCAAGACAGAAGACGACCATCAGGACGATGATCCAGGACCTCAAGACGCCACTACGTACCTATATGGGACCCCGATCTCGTAAGCAACGTTCACACCTTTCCTATGAATCTTTATCTGGGGGAGTACTGTGGGCGTTCTAACAGTATGCTCTTCTGACAGCCCGCCACAGATTAGTTTACTCCATCATGGCAGGAAAGTAGCAACCCTCAATGGTCGACCAGCTGATGTCTGTCAATCGAGGAAGAGAAAAAAGAAGTCTGTGGATAGATTCGACCTTCGACACACACATTTTTCGATTTTTGAGGTCCACGACAAGGCCAAAATAAGCTAGAAGGTCTGCTCCAATGATAGGACGTGGAACATTGGCAATGATGAATTTCCAGGTAATTGGGCGTCTTAGGCCGAAGTTTAAAGTAAGAATTTTGTACCCAAAAGTTTCTATAATTGAGCCATTTGCAGCATGTAATGGAAAATCAATATTGATAGTGTTGTTCTTACCAAAACTTTTAGGAAGAACGCTGATGTCGGCGCCAGTGTCCACTAGAAAGTTGGCTCCAGTTGCTTTGTCCTTGATGAAGAGGCGGTATTGCTTTGTTACACCTGTGTTGGCTGCCTCCTCTATCTCCAACGGTGCGTCTAGTTTTTTGGTTGGTTGAAGCTGCAGGGTGTGTTGCACTTTTTTGCCTTGTTTCCAAATTGGTTGTGGTAGAAACAATACTCCTTGTTGTCAGTAAGAGCTGTTCCTCTGCTTGAACTCCTAAGTCGAGATCTGCTACGATTTCTGAGTAGGTTATCGAGCTTTTCTGACATTTCAGACACTTGCTGTGATAGCTGGGAAATTTGACCTTCACATCCACATAGATTTTGTTTGGGCTTACTGGATACCTCAGCGATGAAAGCTGGAGAATTTGATGTGACTTCGATGACTTTGTCGGCTATTTCAGACATTTTCGTCAGATCTAGCCCTGCTGACGCTGACAGGACTACTTGGATATTGGTAGGAAGTCTTTGTAGCCATAAAGTTTGTAGAATGGTGTCACTGACGAAATTTTTGGCCAAAACTCGCATTTCCCTGAGTAATTGTGATGGTTTCTTGTCATTTAACTCAATTTCGCTGAGTAGCCTTTTGATTTGTCGCTCTGGAGAGTCGCTGCATCGATCAATGAGGGTCGTTTTAAGCGATTCATATTTGTTGTTTTCCCTGGAGGATTCGCAATTAGAGTCTGATACATGTTGGAGGGTATCGATGTCCAAGACAGAAATTACATGGAAATATTTGAGCTGATCAGATCTGGGCGGAAAGTTGCGAATTGAGCGTCCACTTGTGCAAACCAAAGGTTGGGATTCGCTTTCCAGAAAGGAGGCAGTCGGATATTCCTTACCTCGTTCACTTCATCGATGGATTGTTGTGTCTGGGATTGTTGTAGTGTTCCTGGAGCCGAATTATCATTGTTTGAGGCGGAGGCCGAATCCGTTCCATTAGAGTCAGAGTTGTGCATGATGCAGGTGATGTACGTTCGAATTGGACACTTGAAACTTTGAAACTAACGAGTCTGTACACACGCGAACTGCGGCGAACTACACGATCACGTCGGGGTCACCAATGTGGCCGTTACAGGTTGTAAATTAGGCACACTAAACAATTAAGTTATTTAATTAACTCGATAAGTAGTTACAAAGTAAATCACTATTACAAAATATGAGAATTCGGTTTTTTAGCGCGAAAATGTGTGTGTCGAAGGTCGAATATATCCACAGACTTCTTTTTTCTCTTCCTCGATTGACAGACATCAGCTGGTCGACCATTGAGGGTTGCTACTTTCCTGCCGTGGAGTAAACTAATCTGTGGCGGGCTGTCAGAAGGCATACTGTTAGAACGCCCACACCTTCATCGACGGTATCGCCGCTCTGTCGTCGCACTTCCGAACATAGGTCTTTTTGAACACAAAATTTCCCATAAGGTGTCGCATCTGTTTAAGTTAGTTTGTGAAATAACCTTAAACAGAAACATAACCTTAAACTACAGAACTACACACCATACTAGGGATGTAGAATTCGAATCGATTTCGGAGATCGATTTTTATCAAATCGACGTGATTTTTATCAACGATCTTTTGGTATAATGGGTATAATCGATATTTTTTTTTTAAATCGAAGACCGATTTTATTTATACGGTTTTACAGGTTTATTTATTTGGTTGAAATAAGAAAAAAACACTTTAGTTTTTGCTGGAATATTTGTTTGCAGTGCATCCCTAGTAAAAGGCCATCTAGCAATGAATTGAAAAATTAAGTGTAAGTGCTCGTTGCCGCATGCGCCGATGTTTGTTTATCACTTTGATATCAGGTGTCAGATTTTTGTCAGGGCTTCCCATATTTTTATATTTTAGATAACGTAGAATATTCTTTGATTTTACCTTAATTCTTTCTTGTACTTTTATTTTATTTTTGGGACATCCCTACTCCATACCTTAAACATTTAGAAAATTGATTTATCTATCTTTATACAACCACCAAAACGTTGACCCATAATAGTAATACATCAGTCCAGTAGAGGACGCTAAGTCAAAAAATTCCCATATAAAAATTTTTAGTTTGCAATTCCTTCAGTGTTTTCTTCGAAATCGTCGTTGGGGTTGCGTCGGTTTTGAAGAAATGTCACAGAAAAAAAACCCCGGAATGTCTTTCTACCATCAACTGCCGGATATAAGTAGTTATTAAAGCAAGTTTTTTAACATTTTTTTATTGAATTTATGAGTTTAGTGTTTGATTATTATCATGTGAAAAATTTTAAATAATATTTTAAAAGTGATAGGCATGTGATAGGTTTGTGATTTTCAGTTTAATAGATATTTGGTGTGTATGTGTTTGCGTATATGTGTGCTGGATAAAAACACTTTCATTAAAAGGGTAAGCTCTAACTAAACATTAAAGGTTATACTTGTTTATTGAAACGATTGAAAATATTTTCTAATATGGCGAAAAAAGAAGCTATAATTGTTAAGATTTATTTTTTTCAGTTTACTCCACTGTAAAAAGTATTTAAAATATTGCGCGTTTCACTAGAATTAGTAGAGCAATCTACACTAATATGAATAAAATAAATTTTCGTATTTTTTTCTGTAGCAACTTAAAATAATTGAATTTATAGATAAACATGCAGAATGTGGGTATGGTAGGAGGTGGCAACGTTGCATTCTCTCCGACACGCGCTATGCCCGGTAAACGAATTTCCCGGGGAGAGAACAGTGGCACTCAAAAGTTTTTCAACATTTTCCGGAAAATGTCAAGAAAAATATAAAATTTTCAACATTTTTTTTCGCAAAAAAAACTTCATAGGCGTGTTTCTGGGGTTGAACTATACTACCAGTTAAAATATCTGCACTTATTTCTGGGACACCCTGTATATTCTAACTACCTGTAAAATAAATATTGTTTTTCTGTTCTTTTTATATCAGCTTTTTAATTATATGGCATATTAACTGCATTTCATTCTGCCCTCCAGCAAATAATAAGTAGGTATGGAATTTTTTTGTATAATTAGTTTTTTCTAGTGTATTATACTTTGCTAATAAATTTGTTCACTTCAGTTATAGAAAGTTTTTGGAGATGTTTTTGTTTTACTAGTTTTAAGTTGGATAATTGTCATTTTGTAATTAGGCATATTTATTTTTACTTAAAATATATTCTAACTACCTGTTGTTAAATAAATCTTATTTTTGTGATATTTTATTACCCCTTTTTCTACCTATATTGAATATTAACTGGCTTTTATTCTGCCCTCTAGCAAATAATAAGGTATTTCTTTTTATTTTGTTCATAAAATTGTTTAACTACTTTCCTAAATAAATTTTTCTATTATTTATGTAATAGCGTATTTGTTGTTTTAGTAATATTTTTTATTCTCACATCTTATAAAAAATCATAATATAGAAAAAAAAATACTTTATGCAGCCCAGTTTTTTTATTTTATTTTAATGAAAAAAAAACATATTATACTTCTTCTTCTAAATTCATATTGTATACTATCTGACTTTTATAAAGTACGTGTTTTAATATTTTTAGATACTTTTTAATTTTATAGATATCTTCATTTTTTACTTTTTATTATTGAATCTAACTAGCAGTTTACTATCCGTAGTTGTGTTAAATACATGTTTTCAGTATTTTATTATAACTAATATCTATGGTTATCAAATTGTAACGTTTTTAGTTCGTTACATGTCTTTTTTATATATAATATATGTTAGATTAGGGACAGATAATTAGTCTTTTTACTTAAATTAAACCACTATATTCCTCAAAATACGTTTTATTCTGCTTAGAAATACGTGAACAGTTCGAAAGTCGATCTAAACTGACTAAACTTATAAGAATGATGCAGCATCTCGCAATTGCTCCAACTTTGTTTTTCGAAGAAGGGCCACACTGCAGCGGTCTCGGAGATCAGGTGTCGTAAGCTAACGTAATTTAGAGAAGCCAGCTATCACGGCCTTCCTGACGTCGGGGTGTCCTCGCACCGTTTGCAGTTTGAACACATGACAGCGTGTAAACTTTGACAGCGGTAATCTGTAAATATTTCAGAACACTTACTGTTCAAAATATATTCGGGGAACAAATCAGAATTAATCTGAATTAATCTTGAAGACAAAATTTCCTTAACTGATTTTACTGGCAGTTCCTTTACAACATAAAAGCAAAACAAAAATTTCAAGGCTTGCCATATTAACCTCTGAGGGGTTAATGCTAAACAAAACTAGTTTAAGGATCCAACTTTCCAAAATAAAAGTAACTAAACCAAAATATGAATTCTTGACGTTTTACATAGCCTAAGTTTATGTTCGTAAAACTATGCCTAAACCAGAGGTTTGGGGACCTTAATTAATTTCTCACATTTAAGTTAAGCATCTTCTTAATATAGCCTGATAAGACAGGGACCTTTATTTGCTCAAACCAGGATCCTAGAGACTTTGTACATGCCTGCCTAGCAAGGACCTTTAAGTATAGCCTGGTGAACCAGAAACCTTAAAATAAAATCAATTTATGCCTGCCACGCAGGGACCTTTAAGTATAGCCTGGTGAAACAGAAACCTTAAAATAAAATCAATTTATGCCTACCACGCAGGGACCTTTAAGTATAACCTGTTAAATCAAAAACCTTAAAATAAAATCAGTGTATGCCCGCCACGCAGGGACCTTTAAGTGTAACCTGTTGAATCAGAAACCTTAAAATAAAATCAGTGTATGCCTGCCACGCAGGGACCTTTAAGTATAACTTGTTAACTCAAAAACCTTAAAATAAAATCAGTGTATGCCTGCCACGCAGGGACCTTTAAGTGTAACCTGTTGAATCAGAAACCTTAAAATAAAATCAGTGTATGCCTGCCACGCAGGAACCTTTAAGTATAACTTGTTAACTCAAAAACCTTAAAATAAAATCAGTGTATGCCTGCCACGCAGGGACCTTTAAGTACACCCTGTTGAATCAGTAACTTTAAAATAAAAACAGTATATGCCTGCCACGCAGGGACCTTTTAACATAGCCTGATATACAGGGACCTTTTAGATATAGCCTGCTAAACAGGGACCTTTAACTATAGCCTGTTATAACAGGGACCTTCAAATATAGCCTGTCATAACAGGGACATTTAAATATAGCCTGCTAAACAGGGACCTTTAAATATAGCCTGCTATACAGGGACCTTTAAATATAGCCTGTCACAACAGGGACCTTTAAATATAGCCTGCTAAACAGGGACCTTTAAATATAGCCTGCTATACAGGGACCTTTAAATATAACCTGTCACAACAGGGACCTTTAAATATAGCCAGACGAAAACCATTTAGTCGTTTCATTGCATAGCGCTCGTTAGGCAAACAAGCCGTTATCTTAAACGGTCCTTTGTATCAAGGGCCTAATTTGCCTCCACTAAACTGGGTATTCTCTACTACAACTGTGTCTCAAATGTAGCAGGCTTTACTGATCATGCGTTTTTCATTTGAGAATGCTCGTCCACTCCTGACATTTACAGCAATGGTATTAAGGGTTGTTTTACCTGACTGATTATATCCCATCCAATTATTGTAATTTTACATTGCTTTCCCAGCGAATGCCTGTCGATTATCTAAGCCACAGATAAAAAATACTCTATTTTTTTTTGCTACAGGCTCAGGTACAAGTTTTACAATATTTTCCTAAAATTGTTTTAATCAATTCTGATGGTAGGTACACCACCATCTAAACATTTCAAGAATAAAGTCATTTACTTTAATTATTTTTTTGAAAAGAGATGCATTTCCTTTTCACACACTTAAAAACAAATCAATCAAGTGGATATAAATTGATTCCATAATTGTTATCATTTTGCGTTTTATTGGACCCAGAATGCTTCTTCAATATAGGCACCCGGAACGGTCCTTCAAAAGAAAACGTAGAATAAAATAACACATGCAGCTTGTGTATGTCTAAAATAAACAAACAAAAAAAATGCTTTGTCTTACAAAATACATCACGAACTAATAAGCTCCCAGCTCTGTCTGGAGTTACTTTTTGTCTTTTTTTTAAGACTGTTTTCTATACTCGTAAATTCCGATGAAGTTTTATCTACTACGTCTTTCTAAACACATTACTGAATGCACTTGCCATCTGAAAATGGATGGCCTGATTCTATGTAATGATTAGCGAAATTTCATTTTCTTTTTTTTTTTTTTTTGCTCTTTTCATTTACCCAGCTCTAAAATGAGAATGTTGGCTGTGGACATTTTAAATTTACCACATCGTCAAAAAGCCGCAACTAAAAGAACCTTTAGAACTTATGGATTTTTTCATCGGCCAAGCAGAAATATTTTTTATAAAAGATGTTCTATGTTCTTTGAATCTACCTTCTAAATTTCTACCGGTCTGGCTTTATACAGATAGTGTATTCTGAACAGTTCAACTTATAGATTGATAGTGTTGTTTTCCTCTATTTACATTAAAAAGTAAACCTGATATGGCCTAAGACGGTTCAAATGCTACCGCTGTACCATTTAACTTCTCATTATTGTATTTATTGCTTTTATTAAACCTGGTGTTTAGTCTTATTGTATTGTTTCTAATTCTTTAGTTCTGATAGCTTGACTTAGTGTGAGAGCACATGCTGAATGAACCATTGATTTGTACGCTGCTAATTTATGTTGTATAAACATCAGCTTTCTCAAGATAGCAAATTCTAATTTCTCCAGTCTACTTTTGACATTGTTAGATCTTAGAAATTAATTTTATTATCTTAGTTAGTATTTAGTTTCATTCAGTTTCAGCTTCTCAGTTTCAGACTCATTCAACTGATATAAAAGAAGATAAGAACATGATCTACATGATCATACAAGATGATAAAATATCAAAATATTATGATTTTGAAAAGTGTTCCAGTAAATTTAGACAGAAAACTTTCTGCAAGTAAATGACTTAGCGGAGAACCTAAGCAAAATCCTTTTTGTTTGTCTATAAAAATATCTTCAAACACGAAACAATTTTCGTTCATGTAGCTTAAAAATTCCAGAACTTATTGTTAAACGATAATGTTAATCTCACATTTTTGCATGTTTTAATTTTTTTCTGTAAGTTCTCATAATAAACGATAAATTTCTTTCCAGAAAGTAAATTCTAGTGTTAAAACATTTTTTTGCGTTCGGTTCCAACTGTTCGAAATAAAATTAGTTCGATTGCATCTTTAAATTATTTTAGTGATTTCAATACGCTTCATAACTTGGTAATGTACTATTTAACAATCTGTATAAACTGTCAAAACAAACTCTGGCAATATATGGGCATTTTATCTTAACTACAAAGGAAACTAACTGCCACTATTTTCATTGAAATTTAAAATTAACTATAGCATTATTATTTTTCTTGTACAGATTAACTTTTATAACCCTTCTAAAAGTTTTCCACTTTTAAATGACAACTTCTTAAATGAGAACAAAGAATTAAATTCAATTCTGAAATAAGTTTTGTCTCACAACTTATTAAACTACCAATTCTTACATTACCAGTAAGAACTAAATTAAATTGTTTGTAAGACTGCATGTCAAATGGTCTGATACTTAGCTTTTTTTATATTGTGGAAGGCCATGGTCATAGTTGTTTACGAACGGCAACGTGGTCCGCCGATCTTGCTGATATGTTGCTGATGCAGCGCATATCTGTCCTTAGGTAACAATGCACGAACTGTGGGGCCTTACAGTCGTCTGTCAGCTGAGAAACTTTCTCGGTCATGAGGTCTCCAACCATAAACAAATAAAAATAAAATAGTTTGATTAATAATATACTCAATATTACTAAAACTTTTTAATACTCAACTTTTGTTCAGAAGTAAACAAATCAGTTTGGCTGTGCTAGACATTAAAGTGCTGAGCTCACTTATTCGGTCTATTTTCCGGGCTAATCCGTCCTTCAGCTTCTGCACTGGCCTTGTCCAGATCGATGACATCGGTTGGCGGTGTGTCAGCCAGAAAATGTTGAGAAACCAATAATCTGGAACTTGGTCCATGACGTAAGACATTTGGTATGTGAACCAACTCTCGAAAGGATTGTGATTAAATGCAGTCCATGTTTTTCCTTGTTCAGCAGTAACAGTTGCTCAAGCTCCAGCTGTCTCTCTCTCTTTAAAATATTCAGAAGGCGGCTCGACATTTGTTGATACATTTCCATTTGAATCTCCAACACACTCCGACGGAACAATGTCTTCTCTTCATTGCAATGTTTTCATATTGAAGGCACTCACAAATTGTTTTATTGTTTATTTGACCTTTAACGATCACTAATACACAGGAGAAATTATTCTTCTGATAGATCAAAATCGGTATCGTCAGAAATTGGCACATTTCGTCATGTTACGCAATACTGTCTTAATGTTCAAAAACTTCAATTTTCACTACTTTTGGGCACACTAGGGCATACTCTCACTTCTGATGTTAGATTAGGGACAGATAATTAGTCTTTTACTTAAATTAAACCACTATGATGTAGATGTAAAGTACGTCTACTGGATCTTACTTGAGGAATTTCAAGAATGCGGACACAATATTGGAGTATGATCAATTTACTACAAAACACATTTAGAGACCGCAAAATATACTGAAAGTCGTCTTCAACATCTTTTTTCTCTCTGGTTCTCGGTCTACCCCTCCTTCTCTTTCCATATATTTCACGTTTCATGTGTGTTGTCTCCCTTATAGTTTAATATATACTCGGGATATATGTATATTCGATAAGACCCTACAAGATATAAGCATTGGTATAAAAATAAATGGCGTCCCAATTATAACAACCTTAGGTATGCAGACGACACTGCGATTATCGCTGACAACCCTGAGGCTCTTCAAGAACTTCTAGACGATATAATTCGGGAAGGAGATCCATCGGGCCTTAAAATAAAAACGGCATAAACCAAGATAATGGTCGTTAGTAGGAAAAATATCCCACCACCCAACATACGAGTATACGGACAATGCGTAGACACGGTAAATAAGATCGAATACCTGGGATCCTGGCTAACATTGGACCTTGGCCCGGACTTAGAAGTTACATCGCGTATAGAACAGGTTAGATCAATGTTTAACAAAATGAGAAACCTGTTATGTAACCGATCACTCAACATCAGCTGACGTCTGCGTTTTGTTCATTGTTATGTTTACTAAATCCTTATATGTCTGTGAGACCTTATATGTCTGTGAGACCTGGACGCTTAAAGTGAACACCATGAGACGGTTGGAAGCTTTTGAAATGTGGATCTACAGAAGAGTCTTGAAAATACCCTGGACAGATCACGTACGCAATGAAGAGGTTCTTGTGAGGCTTAACAAGGAAAGGAAATTACTGACAAATATAAAAAAAAGAAAGACAGCATATCTGGCCCTTGTCATAGGGAATAGTAGGGCAAAGCTTCTGAAGTTGATCATAGAAGGAAAGGTAGAAGGCAGAAGAGGACTTGGGAGACGCAAGCACTCTTGGTTGAAAATTTTAGGAAATTGGACTGGACTAAATTCACACGAACTGTTTCGAGCTGCACAGGATAGACAGTGTTTCGCCGCGATTGTTGTCAACCTTCATTAGAAGATGGTACTATAAGAAGAAGGAGAGGAGTGTCAATTTTATCATCTTGGTCAGTTCCTTGCTATCCCCTAATTCTGTTAATGTTCTAAACACCTCAGTTCTTTTAACTTTGTCATATGCTTGCTGGAAGACGATAAACAGGAGCATTGTCTGTTTTCCGTTTTTCTATAAAGTATATTATTTACTATCTATTTGCGTAACACTTTGTTTGGACGGTGTACTTTTTTTGGTCGGGCCTGTAACTTAGTCGGTACTGCTCCGTACCGAAGAAACGACAATTTATCAAAGAACCACCGAGCCGAAGTTGGAACCAAAAGTACTTATCGGTACCGAAGGTACTTCTCGGTAGTAAGGCGGCGGCGAGAGCCTGTTTATGGTTCACCCGATTCGTAGATTTAAACATCGTAAAGTGAAGATAATTTAAATACCTTTATATACACAGAGGTAAACGCTGAATTACTACAAAGGCAATAACAATCATGCCGTGCAATCAAAGAAATCGATTCCGTGAATGATTCAGGAATCGATCGAATAATTTGACATTATTGCTTTGTGATTCAAAACAGTATTAGTGTATTTATTGGCACAGTGGTTTTCTATAGCAAAATTTGCATATTTGGATTATTAAAGATGAAATTACCGCTTGATATAAAAATAGGCTTCCTTAAACATACGATTTTTCCAGGAGGTTCCTTGTAGAGGACCCGGAGTTTTGATCACTATATTTTGTGGTGATTAGACCACACATAGGTTGTAATATCTGACTTAATTGTCTGAACCTCTTTGCATATGTTTTAGAGGACATTCTGTCTTTCCAATATATAATTCACCCCAATTACAAGACACCTGGTAGATATGCACTCTTGCTCTTATTTTAATGATTCCGGTTTTGTTTTTGTTATGACACTTCTTAGAGTAGTCCAGGCTGTTACTTTTAAATATGAAAACATCATTAAAAAAGAAAGGATATATTTCTCAGGCTGACGCACCAATGATTCTGTCTTGCAGTTCGATATAATTTAGTTTGTGACATAATCTTGTTTTTTTTTCTGGATTCTCAGAGCAAATCCGTTTAAATATATGTATAAACACTCTGATGCAAATCCGTTTAAACATTTCTTAATTCTGGAATATTTTTCTTAATTCTGCAGTCAATAGCTGAATACACACGTAAAGACTTATTGGGAGCAATAAATTGTACAAATTAGTTGTTAGATAAATCGTTAAAACAAATCTATGAGATAAATCTTAGTGATGACACTAACGCAAAGTTTTATTGAAGCGAATTATCACACAAAGTTTATCTGAGTGATTGGTTTAGTTTGTTTTGGTTTGTGTTAATATTTTTTTTTAATTTTTTTAATAATTGTTTGTTAAAATAATGGAATGATGGGTTATGTTATAATAAAACGACGCCGAAGGAATAAAAACCGCACCAAGTAGGTTATATATAGGATCATATATCTCCTATGCGGAGCAAAGGGCTTCAGTGAAAGCTCTCCATCGGGTTCTATTTTTGGCAGTTATTTTTGCTTCCTTCCATGTTCCTACTTGTTGAAGCCAGTATGGAACGTCTCCATGTTTGAGCAGGTCGTCCTTGCTTTCTTTTTCCTTGGGGATTCCACTCCAACGCTGATCTCGCTATATTACTATCAGGTTTTCGCAAGGTATGACCTATCCAATCCTGCGGATTTCAATGCCTACTTCTTGTTGGTTTGTAAGATGAAGCAGGTAGGTGTTACGTATAGTGTCTAGCCAAAATATTTTGAGTATTTTCCGCAAGCAGCGATTGATAAACACCTGCGGGCGGTTGATAGATATTTTTGTCACTCTCCATGTCTCGCAGCCATATAATAAAACTGGTATGACGTTGGAATTGAATATTCTTAATTTTGTTTGCATGGAGAGTTGACGGGAGGTCCAAACTGCTCCAGTCACCGTTTGCTGTTACAATACTTCCCAGGTAAGTAAACTGGAGTGTTGTTATTTGTGTTAATGCGCATTGATTTTGTTTTGTCGATGTTTATGCTCAATCCAACTTTGCCTGCCTTTGTTTTTTAGGTGTCTGAGTATCAATTCCATGTCTTTGAAGGATTGCGTTGTGAGACAGATATCATCAGCATAATCAGCAAGATCCGTGAGATGCGATGTCAGGATCCATTGTACTCCCCTAATATTTGTTGTGGCTTTAGTCAAAACGCTGTCGAGCACGATATTAAATAGAAGCGGCGATAATGTGCAACCCTGCTTTACTCCTGCCCTAAGTTAGAACTGTCGCTGGTTCTACCGTTGTGCAGCACATTGCATTCTGTGTTTCTGTATAGTTCCTTGATTATATTAATTAGTTTTTCCGGAAGACCTTTTTCTTTTAGAGTTTTCCATACCATCGCATAGGGGATATTGTCAAAAGCTTTGACGAAATCTATGAATAATAAGAATAAAGGTGACCTGCAACCAAGTGGGTTAAGACTTAGTTAATGAGAAAGGAATTTGTAGCAAATAATATGTAAAATAAAAAATGAAACTAAACAAACAACGAATTCCGTCAACAGGTCTTAACGAGCTTGGCCCTTTACAAAATATCCACCGATAATTGTCGACAGATTTATCTGCCATTTTAAAATTCTCCATAAATTATATTTGTCAGCAATTTATCTGCCAATGTTAACATTTCCATTGTGACATAAACTGACAGATTTTTTCGTTACAATTTCTACAATTTAACGATAAATTGGCCAAATCGGCCAATAAAACTATTCGTGTGTATCCAGCTATTGTCTAATATACAAGGCATAATTTAATAAAGTATTTTTATTACTCAGAGATTAATAAGAAATTACATGTTACTATTTCTAGTGTCTAGAACTACGTGCTAACACTAATCTTAAATATTTAGCTTTATTTAAAAGAAGGAGTATTTAAGGAATTCGTGACTCAAGCTACATCAAACCGGGCAGCTCAATTAAACATAAAGGTAAACAGTCGTGTCATCGCCTGATTGATAGATACTTTGAAACGTTAAAACACCTGTTTAAAACACCTCTTTGGGATAACAAACAATGTGTTACAGAACATAAACATGACACGCAGACCTATAAAAAAGCATAATATATGTAACCATATTTGTTTTGAAGCATATATCGATTTACTTTTTTTAATTTAAAAAAAGAACAGCAATATGTTTCTTCTTTTTTATTATGAAGATCGAAGAAAATAAATTGGCATAAGTGACCTTTTTTTTTCTTTCCTTATCTTTGTTCTTGATTTAAATGTCGCTGAATTTGGCTCAAGGCTAAGTGGTCTCCAAATTGACCTCCCCGCCCGCCACCATGCGAAAAAAAACGATATAATATGATGATCCAATAAGTATAATATATTCAAGTTCATTAAGAAATATCTCGAAGGTAAATCTTAATCAAGATAAATTTCTAAATTACTGCAATTTGCTATGATATTTTTTGCTAAAGATTAAATGTCAATAAAAATTAATTATAATAGTCTAACAAAACACTTGGATGAAGGAACACATCTGGATGCACGTTTTGCTAACTATGTTAGTATCTTCAGCTGATAATGATTAAGGCTCTATAGTCATCATCATCATCATTTTCAGCTTATTCAACCATTTCCAATTATGGTGTAGCCTCCCTCACATATTTAGATACTCTCTTTGTAGTGGAGCACATTGTTGTCTATTGTTGTCTATGCGGGCCCAAGTTATCCCTGCTAATTTGCTAATACTATGCTCCCATCTCAGGTTCGGTTTTCTTTTAGGTCTCTTAATTCCTCAATGTGGGTACCATGATGTAATTTTTGTGGTCCATCTGTTCTCCGTTCTTCTTGCCAGGTGTCTTGCCCATTGTCATTTGAGCGATTTGACTCTGTGGATGACATCTATTACCTGGATCTTTTGTCGCATCCACTCTATTATTTACGGTCTCTCTTGGTTATTCCCAGCATATTTCGTTTCATTGAGCGTTGTACGACTTGCAGTTTCCTTATGATGTCCGATTTAAGTGGCCAGGTTTCGCAAGCATAGGTCAGGATTGGTAGTACACATTGGTCGAATGTTTTATTCTTTAGATAGAGTAGCATCTAGATTTGAATATGATTGAGTTTCTTCCATAAGCACTCCATGCTAACTTAATTCTTCTGTTGATTTCTGGTAGTAGAGATCCCGAGCTGTGTATTAGTTGAATATACATAAATCCGGGTTCATAGCCTCCTACGCCTTCCGGTACCCAGTTGCCAGTCTTTCCTATTTTCCCAATCCCCTGGATGAAGATCCCTCTCCGACATAGCTTTATGTACTCCTCCAATCCATGTTGCTTTTGGCCCTCCCTTTTTCCTTCTTTCTGATGCTATCCATTTCAAGACTTTCTTTGGTATTCTGTCCTCACTCATTCTTTCTACATGTCCATACCATACCAACTGTTTTCACTCTATTTCATCAATTATCGTTTGCTGGACATACATACTTTCCCTGATCTTTTCGTTCGGTACTCTTTCCATTCTTGATATCCCCGCAGATCTTCGCCAGAAGTCCATCTCGAGTGCTAATAGCCGTTGTCCATTCTATTAGTGAGCTGCTATGTTTCACATCCATATAAAACTATACTTTTAAAGATGGAATCATAAATAGTATTGAAACGATTCACGTTGTGAGATCTTTACTAATATAAACAAAGCCCTAGTGATTTCCTTGCAGAGCAATGGACCGTATTGTTTATTAGCCCCTTTTTTAAAACAATTTTCTTTAAATCTTAAGCAATATTTCTCAAAAAGCGAAAATGACGGATTTGATATCTCCGCATGTAAATGCACGGTCTTTTTAAAATCGGGAAGCTCGTTTTGCAAGTCAGGCAAAAGTGGCCAAGTGGATTCATCACGTTTTAAGAAAGTGGGACCGTTCCAATAGAGATAAAGTACCGCTAAATCTTTGGGCATAACTCCGCGAGATACTGTGTCAGCAGGATTTTCACAAGTTGGTACGTGTCGCCAATTCCGCGCCTCTGCGAATTCTTGAATTCTTGCAACGCGATTGGCTACAAATGTTTGCAAAAGATGGGGTTCGGTTTTGAGCCAACCTAAAACTACTGTGGAGTCTGACCAATAAACTACACGCTCTATGCAAGCATTCAATGAAGTTTTAACTTTCTCAACAAGTTGCACCAACAAAAGTGCAGCCATCAGTTCCAAACGAGGCACTGTTTGTGTTTTAAGGGGGGCAACCTTTGACTTCGCGCAAATCAACTCGATTTCGAAGACTCCATCGCTATTTTTACCTCTTGCATAAACACATGCCCCCATGGCACGCATTGATGCATCTGCGCAACCGTGAATTTCGATAGCATTTGAATCTGAACACGTGACTTGTCGCTTGATTATTAAACTATTTAATGATCTTAACTCATTATGAAATTGTAGCCATTTGCTGTGCAAATAATTTGGAAGACTTTCGTCCCACGACAACTTTTCGGACCACAGTTCCTGCAGGATTTGCTTTGCTATGATAATTGAAGGGCTCAAGAGACACAAAGGGTCAAAAATCTGTGAAGTTTCTGACAAAATTGAACGTTTAGTGACATTTTTACTTGCAGAAACATTGATACTGTAATATATAATGCTGTCGGTTTGAGCATTCCAAATTAAACCTAACGTTTTTGAATTTCCACGCGTGCCGAAATCAATAATATCTGATTTTTCGTTGGATTGAATGTGCGCCAAAACTTCCGGAGAATTAGAGATCCATTTTCTTAACTTGAAACAACCCTTTTTTAAATATCGTGTTACCTTATTGGCTATAAAAATAGCGTCATCTATGAAATCACCTCCGCTAAGAAAATCATCGACATAAAAATTATTTTTTATAACGTCAGAAATTACTGGAGATTCATCACAACAATCCAAACCAATTTGGTGTAGGCATCTTATGACCAAAAATGCAACTGCTGACATTCCGTATGTGATAGTTGCTAATTCAAAAATTTCAATTGGACTATCAGGGTTTTCGCGCCATAAAATACGCTGCATACTTCGCTGATCAGGATTTACTAAGCACATGCGGTACATTTTTCCCACGTCTGCCGCTATAACGAAGTTATATTTTCTGAATCGAATAAGAGCAGAGAATAAATCGGGCTGAATAGTTGCTCCCACTCTCTGTATGTCATTCAAAGAATAGCCAGAACTAGTGACGCATGAAGCGTCAAAGACTACGCGTAGCGTGGTGGTAGGGCTACTCTCCTTAGTAACACCATGATGAGGTAGAAAATATGACTTTCGCGAATCTTCATCACCGACCTTTGACATGTGCCCCAGCGCGAGATATTCGTTTATAAATTTGACATAATCTTTTTTAAACTCCGGGTTACGTTTAAATTTACGCTCTAAAGATAAAAGTCGCTTTTTCGCGCTAAAAAATAAATGGCAAATAATAATTATTATTTTTACACACACCACTGGCACTAGCAGTAGATTGTGTTTGTCTCAGAATATAAGCTCCGGCCCGTCCACAATTCAATCCCAGCATCTTTTATCTTCGTCTCTTCAACGCTAACGGCGCCGATCTCGCCTATCTCTTTCTCACAGGATTGATTGTTGGACGAGCCGGGAATCCACAAGCTTGCGACGTTACTACAATGACATATTGATAGAAACTGCAGACCTGCCGCGTCTTTTGCGTGTTTTTAATGGACACAAATCGAAAAAAGCCCTTAAAATGGTAAAATCGCAAAAAGCGCTTGAGACGCAAAAAACGCAAAACGCTAAAAACGCTTTCTGTGTGGCCGTGGGCTTAGAAGATCTTGCGTGTTTTCGAGAGTGAGTTTGTCATAGGATGACTTTTTCTGTTCCCATTCCTGAAGAGAAGCGGGATCCAATTTTGTAGATATTAAGTGAATAATCAAGGTGTCCCAATTTTCCGTGGGTTCTTTTAGGATTATAAGAGCTCTAAGATGTTTTGTTACATTGTCTATAATTTTTCTAAGTGCGAACGAAGACTCTTCGCTTATCTTGTCTAGGTTGAATAATGCTTTAACATGGTTTTGTGTTAAAATGCTATTATTGTTATACCTTGTGCAAATTAAATCACAGGCTGCCGTATAGTTATCACTCGAAAATTCTAGACTTGCAATAATTTCTAAGGCACCGCGAGATAAACTTGCACGCAAATAGTGAAACCTTTGTATGTCACTGATTGTCTGATTTTGGTGAATTAAAGAATCGAATGAATCCCTAAACTCCAACCAATTATCGTAATTGCCATCGAATTTAGGCAATTCAATTACTGGTAACCTTATGTTACTAGTCAAACCCGCGCCGGTGCCAGATCTTACGGAATGCACACTACCTCCCGTTTCGCTCGAATAAAGGCTGATTCATGGTACACCGGGCCGTACCCGAGCCGGGCACGGACGGGGCACGGACGCGCTCCGGCGAAGCTCGGCCCGTGCTCGGCTTAGCATGAATGCATACGTATAAATAACATTTGACAATATTTGGCCGTGCCTTCACCGTCGCACGGCCCCGGCCCGTCACGGTGTACCATGAATCAGCCTTAACTAGGATAGGTGACGCCGACGGCGGATTTGTTGCGACATGTTTTTCGTTTTCCCAGAACGGAATGAAACTCCCGGTCGAAGTTCTCCCTTTCTTTAAATTGTGCATCGATATCGGGCAAAAATTGATCAATTTCCATCTGTGTTTGTTCAAATTCGTCTAGTACAGATGCAAATCGTTCAATTCTTTCTTCTAGTTCATGAAATAAATTAAGCTCTGTGATGAGGAAGTCCGGAAATTGAGCTAATATTTGGTCGACAAATTTAGAAAAAATAGTGACTTTTGCTTTGATACTACCCCGTTTACGAATTAGCTTATCTAATTCTTGCATGATTATTTAGCGATTGAATAAAATGCGATTAAAAAAACTACAATTTACGTGCACAAATCGTGACCGCCCTGTAAAAGGATATCAAGTATATCGGTAATAATGTGGGAAACTAGGAAAATAAAGGATTACTCACTTTGTCGTCTTCTTCTGTGCAGGCAGGCAGGCACTTATGCACACAATATGGCGACCGAAACTTTCATTAATTGCTTTTAATGACAAAAGATCCGGCTCGAAGGACCAAAATATGTTTAGACTTTGTTAGTGGACTGTATATAACTTTTAGATGTGTACTAGTGTTTCCAAATGAAACAAGAAATCGAAAAACAAGTGTTTATTGAAAATAACCAGTACAAAAATATGCGGAATGCGGCGTTTTTGTCAGCCGCCTACAAAATCAAAGATCTATCTGTCCGTCGCCGATCGTCCCTCGAGACGACGACGCCACGCTGCTTTCAGGGGAGGGGCACCGTGTTGCCATTGTGCGACATAAATATTGTTTCCCTTAAAAATTACAACAGTCAAAAGTAATGAACTTTTTATAAAACTAGTTTTTTCTTAAAAATCGATTTTTAAGACATTTGAGGCAATTGCATAAAAATATGATGAGAGCTAAACCTTCATTTTATTTGTAATTATTTTGAAAATACAATATTTTAAAAACTTTCTTTGTAACTTATTGAAAAATATATATTTATTATTGATTTATTAATATCTCTGAAACTATCCAAATATATTTACATCTTATCTTAGGATTATGTGAAGTGATCAGAAAGAAAGCCAAAAATGCAATAATATACAGTGTTCCATTTAAAAAAAATCATCCCGGTCCACTCACACTTTTTTGACCCACCCTGTAGAAGTTAAAATATACTAAGTGACATTGAAAATAGAACACCCACTAAAAATTGTTTAATTTTAATAATCTTTTGCACACGAATGTAGGTTGACAAAAGGTGTAAATGATCAAAATTTGGAGTGAAAATATTGGCTCGTTACCTTGTCCTTGTTAATAATGTGTTGGACCGCCTCGATGTTCTATACATTCGTTGAGCCGTTTGGGCATGGAACTAATCAGATGATTTATGTCTTCTTGCGGTATTTCATCCCATGCTAACTGTATCTCATGCCATAGAGCTTCTAGTGTCTGAGGAGGATGCTGTAAGTTTGTCAGTCTCCTACCCATCATATCCCATACATGTTCAGTTGGTGAGAGATCTGGAGATCTTGGTGGCCAGGGTAGGAGATTAACTTGGGCATTGTAATGAAGTTCATAAAAATGTCTGCACTCATTCCTAGGAGACCCTGTATATTGTGTTAATTAATATTATACTAAAAAAATAGGGACTTCATTTTCTTTTAATAATGACAGTCAATGTATTTTATTGTTAATTATTAAATCATTATTGTAATGAACTTCATTAGTGTTCCGATTGTTAAATTAAATAAGTTAAATATTTAATTGCCATATTGTAAGAGAGTTTTGATCGGTTTTGGGTCGCTATAGTTTAATGCGAGAAACAGAACGTTTGCGCCACTCGCCCTACTCTGCCAGTGCAGGCTGAATGGAGCGGAGCGCCAGTCGAGTACCTTGGTTGCAGCAGTTCCAAAGAGACAGTTTGTGGTCGCACGCGAAACAGTGAAGTCGAGTCCGGAGTGCCCCGCCAAGTGACCAGCTGCCAGCCGCCGATCGTCGCCGCACTGTACAAGGTAAGCACCCACCGCCGAAGTGATCGAGGGTAGGTCGTATTCTTTTTATTGTTATTAGCGTTTACTCTACTACCTGGGCGCGTTATAGGGATAAGGGAGTTAGTCGGATTTGTTAGGATATTAAAAGCGCGGGAGAGCAACAATTGCCGACCAGGCGTAAGAGGAAATACCCAGTGCTAGGGCAGGTCACCAGGAATCGTGGCTCTTCGGAGTTCTGTCTGACATCTGCTCAAGTACGACGTATCGTTCGATTACGGAGACGAGAGTCCTTAGTTTCCTTTATTGACATTAAAATCACCAGGGTTGCCAACCAGGCAAAAGAGGGACTACGTGGTGCTAGGGCAGGTCGCCAGGAATTGTGGCTCTTCGGAGTTGAAATACCTTGATATATTTTATTTTATTATTTTATATTGAGTACTCCTTGTTGAAATATAGGATCGTGGAGCATTCGTAAGTATGGTAAGAAATTTCCACAATTTCCTCAATATAGCGTTGGGCTGTCATATTACCTCGAACAAATACTAGAGGTGACCTGCTACCATATGCGATTGCTCCCCAAGCCATAACTCCTACAACTTGGTTTACGTGCCTCTCCATGAAAAACTGTGGATTCCGCCTTTCTCCACGGTATCTTCTCACTCGCGCCCGACTGTCGTGCATTCCAAAACAGAATCGCGATTCATCACTAAAAACGATAGCATTCCATTCTGCGCCCCATTCTTGTCGGGCTCTGCACCACTCTAGCCGTTGTCGTCGATGTTCAGGGGTCAATGGTAAAACCCAATGAGGCCGAAAAGAAAACAGCCCAAAAGACCGTATTCGTCGGTAAACAGTTCGCATCGTGATGAGTCTTCCGTGTTCCGTAAACAATTGGTTAGCAATTGCTCGGGAAGTGGCCGAACGGTCTCTGACAGCTAATTGCTTTAAACGGCGATCTTAACCCTTATGTTTAATCTTAGACGCCCTGTACCTCTGGCACGATGTTCACGGTGTTGTTGAAAGTAAGCTGTAGCATTTTATTTAAAATACACATAATTTATATAAATGTACAGAATTACTTTATTTAAATAAATCAAGTTTAAGTCCTCGCACCGAGATGGCATTCTAAGTACTGCTATTATCTTTTATTTTTTTCTTCAAGTTTATTTCTGGCGAAATATTTCAGTCCAGTCGAAGTTTGTTGGTCACTTTATATCTGACGGTGTATAGTCACACTTCGTGCCTACCTTCCCTCGCGATATGGGTGGTAAAGGCTCAAACCGATAGAGATATCGGCGTTTGTTGGCATTTTGCCAATTTGTTTGGAAAAACCCTCTGAGCAGAGGGTTTTATTTTATGGTATGCATTTTTTATGGTAGCATTTTCTGGTGCCATTTTGTTTTTATGCACCTGACATTTGGGCCACGTTTTGTCCCTACATTTCACACCGGGAATAAGGGAGGAATCTCCTGAATCTACAGAAGTTTTCGATCCTGTCTGTGTAGAGACGTTTTTATCTCAATCCAGTTCCAGTAGCAGTTCACCACAACCAGCTTGTGACCAGAACGGATAAAAAAAGGCCAGATCATTTCATTTTATATCTATTTAATTTAAGTTCATTTGAATGCATTAAGCCCTTCAGGCATATTATATATTTGATTGCTTTAGAGTCACTTTGAAATATTTTATTCAGGTTATGCATATTTCTGATATTTACATAGTACGGTTTTTTTAATATAAAGACTCCCTACATTTTGGTACCAAGATCGCCAGACTTTTTGTGGAATAATTAATAAAATATTAATATTCAGAAGCGTGCAAATTTAACTACCATTTTGAGTGATCTATTTTGATACATAAAATTTACCAACAAATATTTTCAAACATCAAATTTTTCATAGTCTTATTTTATTCTAATTAACATTTAATTATTAATTATACTTAGTTATTAGTTTATCTAAGCGTTTCATTTGTGTAATTCCAAAAATAAGTAATACCTATATTCTGAGTTGATTTCTCAGTTCTCAACTTAGAAGTTTTCAAAAATAAATGGAAAACTGAGTGGCGCCCAGTACATTATAAAGACGTAAGTATCACAATTTAATCTTCACTAGCTTACGACCCATTGCTCACCGGCGAACAGCTCCGTCGCATAGTATTAGTTGTTTTAATATTTTTTCCAAAAGAAAATTCTTATAAAAAAACATTCCATCATGTTTTTTATAACTTCTAATACTACAAAGCTCTACAACAATTGGCAATAGTGCAAACACTTCTATGGACTCTATCAGCAATCTCTCGAAATTATAATCCTGCCTCCAACAAACCTACAATCCGACCACTATGAAAATCACTGAGTTGTCTAAAATTGGCACGTCTACGTATTCTAGGCATTATAATAAACTCAGAAAAACACCTGAAACTACTCTGTAGCAGAATAAGTAACAAACTGTGCGAAAGCTAGGTCTATATTGGATGACTGGAATTTTAACAAAAACAGGTATAGCACAAAAACTAGTGTGTTGACGGCGTTCAAATTATAATCATACAATAATAAATATGCTTACAAACATTCATTAAAATTAAATAATATTTAGTGGGTGTTCTATTTTCAATGTCACTTAGTATATTTTCCTGAAATACATCCTCGTACATACTTTAGGTTTGCACTTAAACAAAATTCACAAGTTTTTTTATTCTAGGTGCTACAGATGCCTGACGCACTATTGCCGGACTGTGCATCCAACAAAACAATATGCTCTACCACACAGGGTGGCAGTTTGAGGCAGATTTATTTTGCGCGATATAAAAGTACTAACTAAGCGAATGAGATGTATGGAAAAATACGATATTTCTACATTTTTTTTAAATCGTTAATTTAAATAAATTTTAAGGTTTTTTTGAAAAATATATTTGAACAAAAATGACCCTAACACAAATACGGGAAAAATATTATTAAAATGTGAAAGATCGGAAAAACAGTAAAAATTTACCCCTATCATCTACATTCATCATAAAAAATATTTGTCAAATACACGTTTTAAAAAAATTACAAAACTGATACTCTTCTGTTACGATATAATAGCATTTCTCAAAGCCTACTATCAAGTGAAGTGATTTTCGACATGTTACAGCAATTCCTTTATTCATTTGCTTTTGTTTTGTGATGCTCCAAAGCCTACTTGTTGTAAATTGATAACAAGATTTATGAAATATTAATATATATTTCGGGAGATATTCAATGTTTTTAGTGACCCTGGCTCTCTGTTGTTTCCTGTGTGGACACCCGGGGGACAAATTGTGGGGATTAAACACAAAATTATTTTCAAAGATGAAGTTTTTTGGGAAAAAACTAAAAAAGAGCTTACGGAATTTCTACATGAAATATCTTTTGATCGAATTGGTGGATCCTAGAAAATCTAGAAATATGCCTATTAGAAATATCTCTGTTAAAAGTTAAGTAGTCCATCGTAATCGTCCATTTTTAAACAATATTATTATCTAATATAGTAAATGTTTATATGCATTATTATTGCCTATATCGGGGTTTCTTAAACTTTTTGCAGTCACGGAC
Source organism: Sitophilus oryzae (assembly GCF_002938485.1). Classification (NCBI taxonomy): domain Eukaryota; kingdom Metazoa; phylum Arthropoda; class Insecta; order Coleoptera; family Curculionidae; genus Sitophilus; species Sitophilus oryzae. Next base: position 11,620 of record NW_022146383.1, on the reverse strand, counting down.
TACTTTCGCAATTTGTACAATTCCACGGACCCCTATCAGAAATAACAGAGGAAAATAAAAAAAGCCTTAATAAAAAAAAACGTTAATAAATATGTTTACAGTTAACTGGCGTAATGCGGACCGTGGACCCCTGATACACATGCTATGAATCCCTTGGGTCCGTGGACCCCACTTTAAGAAACCCTGGCCTATATGTATGTCCATTTACTTCGTATATGTAGTACATACTTTTTGGGTAAAGATATCATCTTAGTACATCTCAGTGTTTTTATTTTATTTTGGTGTGTTGTTTCAACGAATTATTTTTTGTTTGTAGAGTACTACCGTATGATCGAATAAAAACGGCGTCAGCGATGGCTATGAAATGAAAATCGCTGTCATTTTATATGTAAATTTATATAGGAAATGCCATCGATCGTCATTTCCAAGCCAACTGGACGCCGTTTTTATTCGATCATACGGTATTATTATGGCACTTTAACTATCACCAGTATAATACATACCTGTAGCATAATTTTTATCACTTTTAACAATATTATTTTTTTAATCAATTTAAAAATAATAAAGCAGAGTAACACAGTACAACAGTAGTAACAATTATTATATCATGTAATCTCTGTATCCTGTATCATGTACCATATCTTTATTTAATGCGATATAACGATTTTATACTCTAATTTTTGCTTATTGAAGTAGCGCCGGTCCAAGTTAATGGGCATTACCATGACAACTGAAGCATAGTGAAAATAATTTAATACCATAAAATATTAATTCACAGTGGTCAAACCATCTTATTAATTATTTATTGTTTTATATTGTGTTACATTGCATCATGATCAATGACCACACACATTAGATGCAACGCAAATTTTGTTTGCCGTGTGACTTGATTACAAAATAAAAACTTCAAATTATTGTGTAAGAGACAAGCGTAATAAAATAATTTATCCAAATAATTCGAATACGTACCTGGTTTCCTTTGCCCGCCTTCAAAAGCGTCAGCGACAAAATTCACGTGGAAGCGCTACATTACGGGCAACAAAACTGATCAAAATTGGATTTGCAGAGGGTCGGGCGTCACAAAATTGCGACCATGTTTTTTAATATTTTGAAATAATTTTTGTTTCACTTTATTAAGGAAGGTTCCGGACGTGCTCGTAATTAGTTTTAAAATCGATTTAAATACATTTAATGCTAAAAAATTACTTATAAAATCATCTTTTTTAGGGTGTTTTAGGGGTAAATTTGAAACAGTTTGAGTTGAGTTTGGGGAAGGAAATATAATTATAAGCATGTCTTAAGATGTATACAAACAAATAAAAAAAGATTCGTGAAGAAAGGTCACATGGTTTTTGCAGCATTTTGTGACAGCCAAACCCTTACAAATGCTAGGCTAGCGCCAGTGGGAAGGAAAGCCTTAAGATATTTTGAGTAATTAAATTTCTTTGTTAGACATTAGATATTCTTATTGTTTTCTTAAATTCGTGTTTTGAATATAAGCATTTTAGTTTTTTTACTGCTAAGGCGGCTTCGCCTATCAGACAATATTTGCCCTGCTTTCCTCTTCCCTTAATAAAGGTTTCTGAAAAAATATCAGAATTTACATAATACAACCTGAATGTCTAGAAACTGTGTGCAATAAAAAACGGAATAATTTATTTTTATAAAAACTTACCAAGTTGCCACGATCAGTCCTGCCTTCAAGATTTAATGAAACTGTTGGGTGTTTCGATGCCATGTGCCTCTTAAAATTTGTCGTGTTTGTTTGGTATGATATTTTTGCTGCACAGATTCGAAATTTTCATCAATTTCCAAAAAAAAATCCACAAATAACTTAGTTTTCTTTTTTTAAATATTTTTGATTAGAACAGACCGAATAAATTTAAAATGGAAATTAAAAATACATAAAATGTTCAAAATATTCGAATGTGCTTTTAAACAATCTGTAGGTATACTAACGTAAAATTTATTATAAAAAAGGTTGCCGCCAACCTTAATTCAGATAACTAGAAAAAAAACTGTTTATTTTATCTTTTTTTTCTTTTAAAATAATTTTCTTTCCAAACTTTCGGACGTTTAGATTAATAATAGGATAATATCATATTTTATTATATTTGAAATTTCTCTAAAATGAAAAAACTAATTGTAAAGGGTGTATTTAAATTAACATAGTAGCCGATCCACAACTGTTCATCTTTTAGAAAATCGGAGTATAATACAATAAACAATCCATGATATTATAAATTATGAAGTAAAACCATACACATATTGGTTTTGCTTGATTATAATATAATATAATATTATATTATATAATATATAATATTAATATTAATATTATATTATTATATAATATAATATTATATTATTATATAATATAATATTATATTATTATATAATATAATATTATATATATATATATATATATATATATATATATATATATATATATATATATATATATATATATATATATATATATATATATATATATATATATATATATATATATATATATATATATATATATATATATATATATATATATATATATATATATATATATATATATATATATATATATATATATATATATATATATATATATATATATATATATATATATATATATATATATATATATATATATATATATATATATATATATATATATATATATATATATATATATAATATTATATTATATAATAATAAATATAATTATAATATAAATTAATATAATATAAATTATTTTTAATATTATATTATATTATGGATTGTTATAAAAATGTTTATAATAATATAATATATAACAAAATATAATAAATAAAAAGGGCTGAAAAAAGTATCCATATTAATAGAGTTGCTTTTCCGTACTCTCTGTCTTCTAGTAAATAATGGATAAAAATAGATAATTTTTATAATTTGTATCCAAAACTGTCCTTATGAATATTATTAATTCTATAATTATTAGTCATAACCGAAAACAAGAAGTTTTTAACCTTTTTAATCCATACTATTATAACTATTATCAAAATTTAAAACTAATGAATTATAGATATATATTATGCTGTATATAAACATAAGCCTATTTTCCAACTCTTCATAAAAATGACGGGGCCCTGATTGCGAATGTTATTTAGCGATCTAGTCTAGGCCAACGAGTTGGGAGCTGTGAACGAAAATCGCAATATTGCGATTTTCGTTCGCCTCTCATTGTTTGGTATGGTTTGGTTATTGGATTTGCCGGATTTTCGTTCGCATGCCCACTACTGTGTCGATGCCGCACCGGTGCCAACGAAAATCGCAATGCTGCGATTTTTCGTTTCGTTCAGCTCCTCGTTCGCCTGCCCAATGCGATGATGTAATATTGTTGCCTAAAAATCCAAAATCAGTAGATAGATGTTTCAATTATCGCAAGTCGCAGTTTGCTATGGAAAAGAATCGCAGATTGCGATTGCGAATTTACAATCGCGTGGACTCATTTATACATTTTCCTTCAAATTTAGTCTTGAATGGATATGTGGTAAAAAATATAACTGTATAGTGATCGGTAATATCTGTTCTAAAAAGTATAGATTTAAGCAGTTTATTTGAAATTTGAGAGCTGGTCTAGTAATTGTGTTTATATACGAAACATGTCCATGTTCATTCATTACATTCATATAATCGTTAACAAATCGTTCAGATGTATCATGCAAATTAATATTCGTAGCCCCTACAATAATATTCAGCTGACATTTAGTATTTCTAGAAAGTACAGTCTCTAAGTTTGTGCACAAACTAACTTTAGTTTGTCTGTGTTATGATACAGGATCATCCGAATTGTATTTTGGAAACTTCGGCAGCATATTCAATTGATAAAAATATGTAAAAAATCGTATATTTAGTCAGTAGTATAGAATAGGTCATTAATATATGTCCTACAATTCTTCATTTCGGAGATACAGGGCTAACCACCAAACTAACGTCAATATTGGGATGTAATTGGTGTCTGGGTATTTTTTGACATGAGAAAGTTCATTTATATATAAATATGACATCTATTTGTAGATGGCGCTAAATATATTTATATATTTTAACTGGTTTGAGTAGTAATAACTTCTCGTCTGTATCTATAAATCTAGAGAGTGAAAAATATATTTCCGTTATTTTTTACGTAAAAATCGCTACAAACAACCGTTCTCAAGATATTTGGAATATACCTAATTATCAATACAAGTCATTATGTCAAAAAATAAATATGTTGATTAGATAGTTATTTGAATGAAATTATAAATCTCGGTACTTTTGATTTTTTAAATTAATCATTTTCTCTAGAAAAAGAATATGGTGAGATAGTTTTTGTTGAACCTTTAGCCAAAAAACATTTCAAAATTTATTATTTCAGTCTAATATCTAGTGAGCATATGTGTTTATTTTTTGTCAATAATAACGTATTGATTAATAATATTAGAAATATCTGGAGAACGGCTGCTCGTAGCAATTTTTACCAAGAGAGCTTCTTTACGTACAAAGTAGATGTCTAATTTTTTTATTTAGTAGTTTTATGCAGATATAGACAAGAAATTATTACTTTACTCTTCAAACTAGTTAAAATATATGTAGGTGGCGTCTTCTACAAGTAGGAGTCATATTAATATCTAAATCAAATTTTTCAAGTTAAAAAACTTCCAGACACCAATTTTCATCCAAATATCGACGTTAGTTCAGAAATTATTAGGAACGTCAAAATATAAATGGAACTTCTACACCCCGTATTAACGAACCATTTTAGGACATAAATTTATGCAAACACTTTTCACTTATTTTTAACTGCAAAATATGTATATGTCACCCTGCATACTTACCGCCATTTTATAAATTTTAGGCGAAATTATTTATGGAGGTCGTGTTACAGATTATTGGGATTTAAGGTGCTTAAAAACTGTCTTAAAGATTTTCTTCTCACCTCAAATACTCACAAAAAATTACAAATATTCCTTATCAGGAATATATTACTGTCCCGAACTAAAGAAACTAAGAGAATATAAAGAATTTATAGACGAATTTCCAATTATTGAGGAGCCAGAAATTTTTGGAATGCATATAAACGCCAATATAGCATATCAGGTAAGGTCATATACATATATGAATAGGGTTATACATAAATATGTATAGGGTGACTCTTAATGCAAATATATTTTTACAAAAATATTTTCAGGGTTAAATTATTTGTTTGTTATTAAAAATATAAAACTTATTGAAATTTTTGAAATTAATCTTCTAGGTACTGAATCTTTTCTCGTTCTTTTCACATTTGTGAGTAATGTTTTCTTTTAAAATCGGTGTTTTTTAAAACAATTTGCATAGATACATAACAATGATAAATAGTAATCAACTTATTCTGTTAAACTTTTTTTTTTCTGAAGATAATCGATTAGGATAGAACTTCGATAGAATTTGCTAGCTAACCATGCACTTTGCTTTCTGGAAAAGACACCATTTCCACCTTAGATTATGCCTGTTAAAAACACCGGAGCACAGTTTCAACACCGGTGTTGGGCTGATACCGGTGGCCAAATATAGGCTATCCTGTAACAGTCATATTTCCTCGCAACGACCTCTGTGTGCTAGCTCATAAATTATCGCAAATAACTATTATTTTTGCATCATGTTTACTATAATTTTATTGTTAAATATTATTTTATTTAGTATTTTACCATTATGCAACCCGATATACACCGCGATATTATTCAGCTACACATTATTGTCACTGATGCCGACCAGCAGTAGGCTTTTTGTCCATCTCTCTATATCTTTGATCATCACCTGTTCGTCACTTTTCACTGTCAGATCAAATCAGATGTTTTTGAATTTATTTATCCTTTGTTTTGGTTATTGAAATTTTATAATTATCAGATAAAATTTCGTAGTTAAATCGTTTATTTTTGATGTGGATCGCAGTGTTCAATTCGTTCATTTTAATTGTGGAATTTCTGAGTTTAGTTCGTTCATTGACCGGATATGAAATATGGCTGTTGGAAAATAATCAGCAGTAAAGAAGGATTAAGGCTTCCGAAACACATTTGGTCAGAGACGTGGTTGGATTTTGTTGAGTTTACATGGACCACCGATCAGTTTCCGTAATGGGATTAAAATAGCCTTTTTCCGACCGATATTCCGATTCCACGTGCCCAAGAAGTCCCCGAATAGTTCCAAGGTATGCTATAATTCTTCTGCCTATTCTTGTCAATGCTCAACTGATTTTTGTTCATATTGTTATCTGGTTTTCGACTTTTCCACGCCCACGTGGTGTAAAAAGATTAGTTGAGTGTTATCTTTCTTAAATCTTATTTGGTTGTTCGTAATTGTAGATCAAGAAAACCGATCCAGACCGTAGTGCACAGAACAGTCCAAAATTCCATCCGTTCCTGTTGCCCGTGTGTAGAGTTACCCGTTGGACATCGTAGACCCTCGTTGAGGTATAGTTCAGATTTAATTAGTCCCTCTTTATTACCTTTATTGACTCCTACACGTTGTGCTAGTCCTTGTTCTATAATTGAGGCTCTTTTCTAAGACAACCGATATTATTTAGGGTTTTTACGTTCACCATTTGAAACCTTAACACCTACCTTCAATCTGTACATTTGCTGACGGGATCCAGTGACAGTACCCGAGCGTAGCAACCCTGTAGCTATACGCCGTAGCTCAGCCGGAGGAAGTTTTCAAGTATATCACTTAGAGTAAGACTGTTTAGATATTAGTTAGATTTAGATTTGCTATTTGTATTCCACCTTTAGAGCATACTTAGTTTAAGTTAAGGGGGATGACGTCTTAGTTTTAGTATAGCTTAGACCATTTTCATTTTGCATTTATTATTATCGATTTAAACTTTACTTCATTTCATATACATTTCATCATTTTCTCTATACATTTAACCTTTTTGATATTTCAATAAATTGTTTAAATATTTATAGTAGTATTATTTGCAGTCTAGTTTCATAGTGTAAAATCGTTATTTTTGGGGCTTACTCAACCGGGTCTCACAATGCAAATTCACCTCAAATATCCATTTAGTTGGTCATTGGCAAGCACTCTCTCATTGTACATGAAAATAACAAAACAAACATTTACTGATCTGGATAAAATTGATAGTTAAATAGTAGGACTCACCCGGGGGTACTCCGCCCCTAGCCACTGACATCACTGACATTCTATTCAATATATCCCATTCCATATCTTCCATCTAATTCAATTATTACTCGGATCTATTGGTTAATTATCTTCAACAACTAGCTAGTGTCACCTGAAATAGTATAGGGGCTTCCCCGGACGCAAATCTGCCGCTAAACAGATTCGCATCCCAATCGATGGGGCTAATTGGGGTCCACACACAACGCTCCAGCGGTGTCAATCGAGAAGCTAGAGAGACCTCAAACTCTCAAGACCATCTCGAAGGCAGGACGTCACAAGTGGTTTTCTACTTCCATAGTTAAAAGACTCGCTACTTCCAAATATCAGCTCTGTGACAAAACACAACACTACAGCCGGCCGGCCTATCAACAACTCACTAGCCTGCCGAGCTAAGCCTTCTCTTACATCACAATTTTACCTGATCATAAATATTTACATTGCTTGCCAATGAATCATACTTTCTCTAATCGACTTTCAAATGGAGTGTTTTAGCATTACCAAATAAATAAATAGAGGTTCAGAAAAAGAATGCACATTGTTTATTAGAATAGTGAATAAATAAAAGCATTATTATAACAGACTTATTTTCCAAGTTTTACATTCGGTCAACCTGAACTTAGTTGCGCCCACGCAACTCTAATCATTCGGCCAACCTGAACTTAGTTGCGCCCACGCAACTCTAATCTGACAGTGTCTCTAGCAACATCTGACATCTGACATCTATCTCTAGCAACCCAAATCTTGTCTCTGACAACTCTAGTCCGTAAAATAAAATAAAACAAACAACTGACAACTACACAAACGTCACAAAATTAAACCCTAAAATAAAAGTGCCATACACACTTGTTTTCTCACACACAAGTCGTAGAATAGATGTCATGCGAATGCATACAAAGTTAGAAAACTAATTAAACATACACAAAATAAAGGACACAGCGTATAAAACAGTAGAGACCAAAAATTAGTAGTTGACTAAAAACTGCATAGTAGAAACTAACGAACCGCCGACCACAAAATTAGATCGACTGCACACCATATTGTTCAAATAAACTGCGATACAGAAGAATCGCTGCAAAGCTTTACCAAGCAGTAAAAGAAACCACAATCTCTGATACATATTATGATATTAAAATGCCTTTGAGAAGAAAAAACCCTAAGAGTACAAAACAAGTTAATGCTTAATTGGAGTGCTCTAAACTACCTTTTGATTAGGGATCTGTTACCTTTGAGATGAAATCTAGGATCGACACTGTGCATTCAAGCCTTTCGATTGTCAGACGAAACTTAAAAGATTTTCACTTGAGTGCGACACTTTCTCTGTTTCATACTATTTCTTTATATGGTGCAAATACAGCTATATAGCAAACAACTACCGTAGCTCCAGACAAATTTGTCCAAACTGCAGCGGAGATTATTATATTACATAGGTTTGTACAGCCTAGACGAACATGTTCAAATTGTGAATATACAAAAAAGATGTTGAAGATTAGAAATATTGACATGAAACATAACGTATTGAAAACTGTAAATATATAAGATGACAAACACAACAGAGAACTGAATATCAGTTTTTTTTTTATATTACGAAGGGTTCATGTTTGTATTTAAATGCTGCTGGTATAGTAATAAAATGTTTGAACTGAGAAACCCATTTGAATCCAGAAAACCTCTTATTGTATTTCTTACAGAAACGCACAAACACTTACAGAAACACACATACTTTTGTAAATAGTGAAATATCAGTTGCTGGTTACAGGCATTCTGTTTGCCAATCGAATGACCCTCACACAGTTGGTGCAACAATACAGGTGGTGAGCTAAATCCCAGTGACTGTACTAAGAAATGAAGAAAATATGGGACACCACTGTCCTGGATCGCTACACAGCAAAATCAACAATAAAAACACCATTGTCAGCGCCGTACATCGCCAAATAGGAATGTGAAACCACCATCAAATGTTCGAGAGGAAATAATGAATTATCTCTTGATAACACCACACAAATCAACAATTGCAGAATATTTTGATGAATGTTGGAGAACAAACGACACTAATAAAAGATATATATATAGACTCTGTCAGACATCAATTACTGATACACGCCTACAACAGCTGCTAAAAAGCATATTTACCACCAAAACGACATGGATTACGAAACCATAAAAATCTCACAACAACAGAGAGATGCGGCATATAGAACATCAATGTGAATAGTCGTCGAATCAACAATCTTGGATATGCTGACAATGCAGTAGTAATGACAGACAGTAACAAGGATCTGCAGAATCTACTACGAAGAATCAATGACTCCTGCAAACGATATGATCTGAATATGAATTTCACGAAACAAAATTCGTGGTTACGACAAAACACCAAAATATAATTTTTAATATATCCATAGACAATGTGACAATAGAAAAAGTCCAATACTACAAGCACTTGGGCACAATAATAAATAAAACTGTCGAACAGTTATAAGAAATAATATTGAGGATCGAAATAGCCCAAAGTTTTTCTAAAATTCAAGAAATTTCTTTGCAGTAGAAACATTAACCAATTAAAAACAAAAATGTCTGATGCTTTATGATGTCAACCTTATTATATGCCACCGAAATATGAACCATTAGAACAACCAAAATTGGTGGCTTCCAAAAGATGGTGTTACGAATGTTACGAATTCCTTGGGCTGATAAAGTTACAAATATCATGGTGCTACGCCGTATGCACAAAGAAGAAGAGATTTTAAAATCCTTAAGAAATTCCTAAGAGATCCCAAGTCTCAGTTACTGCAGATTATTCTGTGGCGGTGGAAAATCTAGGGAAGGACGTAATCAAAGCAGAAGAAGAACATTCTGGCAGAAGAACTTCAAAGAGTGGTGGCCAATGTCGTGAGATGGATTATTTAGAACAGCTACAAATAAAATAAAAACAACCAATCTGATAGCCAACCTATGTGAATGCATATTTTTTTGTCGATATTGTCGAATGATATTTTTCAGTCAGCCTATAGTTACATAAACAACTGAATGTTCCGAGCGAAGTAAGAATTGTTTTTGTCTTTGATTTACGGTTTTATTTTTTCATTATTTTTTTTTATGATTTTAAAACTATCTGTTTATCTATTTAAGAGTTATATCTTATTAAAAAAAATATTTTTGTTGCCATGAAATATCAGTTAAAAATGCCTATCATTCTTTTAATTTATCTTAGCAAGAGTAAATATTAATAGAGAACATTTTTTTTAACCAATTTTATTCATAAGTTCAGATTCAAAAAAGACCATCAATCAGAATCCAGTCGAAGAGGATCAGGCCCTTAATCCTCCGCAACCAAGAGTCTTCGAGGATCATTATCAAAACCAAACATTAATTAATTTACATGTCTTAAGAACATGCCTTCGAAAACATTTTGATCAGACTTTACTTTCCAGAAAAAATTAAGATTAATTCAAAATTAATACTCTAAATAGCTTTTCATTTTACTTAATACAGTTTTAAATTAGGAAACGATACTCAAAGAAGAGACATATAAAAAAGTTCAGTTGACTAACGATGAAAGAGACTGGGAAGATTATAAAAATAAACAGAATACTATAAAAGCAGAATGATAGAAAAACGTTCTATGAAAAATAACATCGATGGATGTCGTGCTAATCGTACGAAAATGAGGCAAACAATAAAAAATTGGTAAGCAGTAATGAAGTCATATCCTTACAATCCCTTTCCAAAATTGACGTTCAAGTATCCAAGAAAATTTTAACACTTCTTATGATGAAAACATTATAGATATTTCCAAGAGTATATGAATTCAAACGAGATGATTTTGTCATAGGAATTATACCACAACGCTAAAAGTAGAAAGGTTTAAATTACTCAAATTGAAAGAGCTACTTAGTATTTATCTTGAAAAATAAATCGACATCTGAAAAAGTTTCCTGGGTAATTGTTGAAATTTGTTTAACGTAGACTATCCTCTATCGAATTTAATAGACACTCCTTTATCTACCGGATAAGTTTCAAAAGAAATGAAAACTAGTTTAATAAAACCAGTTCTTGGAAAGCAAAACCATACAAAGACTTTAGACCAATATATTTTTCCTGTATATTGACAAAATATTAGAGACCCTCATATGCCACCAGGTACCTTCTTTGAAACATCCGAAATAAATAAGGTTTAATCGTAAAAATGTAGATTGTTCTCAGTGAAAATTTTACAAGAATTTATAATATAGACGTTCGAGTAAACTAAAAGCCAAACATTGTACCTACGTATAAAAAAGCCTAGTGTGTGTCCACCTTTTTCTTTAAGAATTTATCGATTATTGCGGACCCTGGTATGTTTACTTTAAGTTGACAAAAAACGCCTGTTTTTGTATTGTTTAGTTTTCGGCCCTTGGCCTTGAACAAATATTATCGCCACGGAGTTATTCAGGCGTAGAGAAACAAAATA
>NW_022146382.1:0-23516 GCF_002938485.1 Sitophilus oryzae | reverse complement strand
TAAAATTATAGTTGTAAATCTATGCCTCGCACAAAAAATGTTTCATTTTTTCTGAGGTAAATTTATGTTTATTGTATGTTTATTTATTGTAACATTGTAATTTAATAGGTATATAAATAAACATTATTATTATTATTATTATTATTATCATCAAATGTAAGAAAAAAAGTAAGTTCGTTTTGATTATCTGTTAGCTCTCTACTCAAAAATTTACCCATATCAAGTAAATTAAATTTTGTTTATCTCATAGGATGCGAGTTATCCTATGAGAAATGATCGAAAATATGATTTTAGAAAATATCATCCGAGCCGTAAATATGGTGCACTAAATAAAAAGAAATAAACGTCACAGATACATTTGTTTTTATATTTTTGAATTTTAATCACATGAAATTCTCATAGAAAATGCTTAGACGACAATAATTATTACCTATATGATACACAGCGAACTCAGTGTCACCAATGCTCACTGGTCGAATATTCAACCGCTTACGTTAAATTTTCGCGCCAATTCGGCCAACGTATAGATAGGGTTGATGAAATATCCAAAACGCGCATAGAAATAAGCATAGCAAACAAACTGAGCGACTGATTAGTTGGTTAAATTAAAGTGGTCGATTTAGCGACCATGATACTATAAAGGGTTAATGTGTTTTAAGTTTACTTTGAGGGAACCGTAACCACATTCGAAATTATTTTGTATTACTTCAAATTTGTGTCTAGTGTTGTTGCTTTACTGGTAAATTCAAGAAAATATAAAATATGTTAGGTTTATACAGGGTACGTAAAGAAATCACCAGACGAGGACTATGTTCAAATTGAGGTTTTTTTCCTAAAAAATATGCCATCCTTATGCGGCAGTTTTGATGGAAGGCTGTAATTGTGTCTCTTAAGGTAACCAAACCTCTACTAAATAAATAGAACAGCTAAAGTTGGGTGATATGGATTTTCCTAACGCACTACAAAACTTTTGAAAGCGGATTGCTTCATACAAAACAATATCTAGTTAAATTAAAATTAAAGTTTTTTTTTCTTTTTCTTAAACCTTTAGATTATATCCATATATTTTTTTTCCTTTTCTTGGGTATGATGTTTTTTTATTAATTGAAAGATGGAAACTTTTTTTTTACGCGACGTTTCGCTCCAACATAGTGGGCTTTCTCAGGCACTTTATTCTAAAAACTTGAAGCAGCCTTGCTACCACCAGTCTCTATACATTAGTGATAACACTAAAAGACGACATTAGTGATAACACTAATGTATACAGACTAGTGGTAGCAAGGTTGCTTCAAGTTTTTAGAATAAAGTGCCTGAGAAAGCTCACTATGCTGGAGCGAAACGTCGCTTAAAAAAAAGTTCCCATCTTTCAATTAATAAAAAAACCCTCATACCCAAGAAGATGAAAAAAAATATATGGTTAAAATTAAAGGTTAGAATGATATCGATCCATCAGAACTGGAACCTGGATGTAGGTCTATGAAGCTTGATGTAACCGACTTTTTTAAAATACCGGATCTACCCCTCTATAGTTCTAAATTCCATGTCTATCAGACTATTAAAATTCAAGAAAAAAAGTAAACAAGGGACAATAATAATAGCGCTCGTCTGGAAACCTGTTTTAGCAACAAAATCAATGTATTGGTTTGGTTTGAACAAAGTTTGAACCAAACCAATAGAACTAAGAAAAAATTCAACAAATTTTTTTGAAAAAATTCCAAATTTTCAATAAAAAAATTTTCGCCAAAAAAATAATTGCACTTATTTAAGACTCACCCTATATATCCCAACTTGGTTTTATTTATTTAAATTTAACCTATTCTAAATCAAAGATTTTTTTTTTCAAAAATATTACTTTGGTCTTCAAAGAATTTAATATTTTTGAAATTCAACTGTGTACAAAATAGTTTATTAACAATTTTCGGACATGCACACACTTTTATCAAAAATAAATATGTCCGAATTGAATAACTTAACTATTTTTTTCTCATACAGGTATGTCCAAAAAACTACTTAAACAAAAAATTTTATATGACGATCGTTTAGATCAGATATCACATTACTCTCCCCTGTTATTCCCTTAAAACAATTTTATCAGACCGATAATTAAATCTAGTCAACTCTTGACAAACTAGTAAGTACCGTGAAACTGTATCCAATCGAACAATTTATCTTGACTTTGTAACCCTCGTAATTAACGAACAACAAAGCATTCTCACGAGAAAACGCTTCTACGGGTATTTATTACCACTTAAACCACTTCAACCCTTTCGAACAGGGACCAGAGACGGGCCCTAAGAGACGGGCATTAAGATTTATTGGTCTGTTATGAGGTCAAATGCCTTTTTATTGGAATAGTTTGGTGGGCATATTGCTTTTGGGCGTTGACGGATCGAATTTTAAGTTTGTTTTTTTGTCGGTTAACTTTGTGCTCTAATGGTGCGTCCAGACCTGACGAGCCGAGCGCGAGACATTTTCTATCCATTTTTTGACGCAAGCCTGCCACGAGACAAGCGAGTTAGATCATAGTGAAAGGAAGCCAAACACATATTAAATTGTAATTGTATATAACATAAACGGTAGCCAAAAAATCACGCAGACAGTAATAAATTTTTGTATCTTTAACATGATATTTGGTTCGTCATATTTTATTCATTGTCGGTTTTTCCCTTTTGGCTGTTTTCCCCTTTATTCCTTCATTTGTTTTGAGACACGACGTTTTTTACATAATACGTTTTTTAACCTTTTTTAGAACAAAATGTTAAATAGAAAAGTTATTGGGAAGGTTAAGAAACACATTCTAACATTACTGTTCAGTATAATACAGGGTAACATATTTATCCGATATTTTCTAATGGGAATACCCTATCCCCTATTTTTTATTTTATGATTAGATTCTGCGTACAATTCGGTAACTTTGTTTGCATTTGATATATCTAAAGCCGGTCCCAGACACTACGTGCATTTGGCGAATATTCGGTATTCGAGCTTATTCGCGTAGCGTGTGGGAGGTTACCTTCGACGAAGATTCCTACTTCGTCATTTTCCCGGCGGTTGTCGGTAAACTGGCACAAATCAAAGGAGCTTGTAGTGCGGCATAGTCAACTTCGGAATTACTCCTAGACTCTACGGCTATTTGTTTACGTGTTTTTTTTTTGTTTTAGCGGCGCGCTCCCCTACGCGTTGCTCTACTACGGGAAATATTTGTCATTGGACGCATTTTCACAAATAACGTAGCGTATAGGAAGGTGGCCGAAGCCGCAGTACATAATTCGAATGTTCGCACATTCGCCAAATGCATGTAGTGTCTGGGACCGGCTTAAAATTAATAGATTTTGTAATAACTCAATTTGTTTAAAGAAATGTTAGATTTCGGTACGGTAAAAATTATCAGTGACGCAAAATTTGTAAATTCTATCAGAAAAAATGATAATACATACGGTGTACCATTTAAAAATTTGAGATTACTTAATTTTAAATAGTCGAAATTCATAAATCCGAGCTAATATCTCGCAGTCGAGCGAGCCTACCATAAACATGTATGTCCAGACTTAGCCGCGAGCTTTCTTTGATCAGCCGTCGAAAAACCGACAGAGGACGGATAGCAACGAGGCTTCCTGGGGTGCAACTTTGTTCAAGTTAGCAACCGATCATTTAGAAGCGATGTCGAAACCTGGTACTATGGTACTATGGTACTAGTTCATTGCAAAACTATTGTCGCTCAAATGCTGCGAAATATGATATCACTATCACACTCTTGCACACGTGTGCGACACGGTCTAGGCTATGTCTAGGCAGTCGCCGCGCCACATAGTGAGAAATCAGAATATCGCTAAGAATCGATGTTGTTGAACAAAGTTGCACCCCTGGGTTGTCTCGCGAGGCTCTCGCGAGACCCGTCCACACTTAGCGAATTTGGAATGTCTCGCGCTCATCTGGCTCTCGTCTCGTTAGACCTGGACGTCCCATAACGAGGCTAATAAAAAAAGTAAAAACTTTTATGCTGGAAGTACATGAACCTTATCAGATAAGGCGGGAAATTTGAATAATTACCTGATTGTATTTCTTTATTCGTTAAAATGAGCAATTTGTTTTGAAGGATTCTTTCACAGTATGCACCGCTGCGTAACCAGCGCCAAATGCCAATCGTTAATCAAAAGCCGTCCATTTCAGCGTTTCCTTCCGTTTGGTTAATCCAAATTCAGTCGTGAATTTAATGCTGGTACAAATTTAATTATGTTTTAATGGGATATACAGGATGGACAAAATTAAGAGGATAAACTTTTTAGATTTTGAACTTTTTAGGCAAAAAATGAACTAGCCACAATGATATACATATTATTATAGTTAAAATAATATGTTAAAGTAATATGTGCTAACAAATGCTTTCCGTACTCCCCTCACTTAGACAACTGTTAAGGATCAAATGGTACCACCATGTCTCAAACGTATCAGTCCTTGAAAAAGCTAGATGCGAGAGCGTTTAAGTCATAATTACTAAATTCCGCTTAAGATGGACTGGCCACGTATGCAGGATACAAGAAAACCGCCTATAAAAATCTCTTCTTTACAGTGAGCTTGAAGACGATAGGAGGAAACTGGGTGGACAACTCAAAAGATACAAGGATACTTTCCATCAATCAGTGGGAAGAAGCAGCGCACAACAGACGGCAATGGAGAAGAATTGTAAATTCAGTTAACAACGAAATTCAAAAAGTAAAGAGGCAACAAAGTAATGAGATTTTTGAATGTCCGGAGTCCGAAAGAGAGATAATATTACGTATCGGACTTTTCAGTCATAGAAAAGCTCATAAAAGAAAACGCCGTGCGTGACCATTTTTTGATGCGTGTCAAATACTCGTCAGCGAGTAATGGCAGTAAGTAAAGCAGAAAAGTACTTTGCCAGAATGGTCCTGGCAGCCTAGGCAACGCAACTCTCTCCTGAAAAGGAGAGTTTGAGAAGAAAGAAGAAGAAGTAAGTAAGTAAGTAAAATGTCATTACAATTAGAAATTTTAATGATAATTTGTCATTTTTACATCAAATTAAAATTAAACAATTAATTGTGATATACCTAAAAACAATCAATCCAACACATTTATAAATACGTGCGTTCAGACTACTATAAAATGTTTTTGTGTGTTGTTGTGGTTGAGTTGTATAATTTATTTTAAAACTTTATTTTCTGAACTCCCCAAGTTTTTTAAAAATACAAACATAAAATAAAGTCATCAAGCTCCATTTCTGACCTGGCATTTTTGATATTTTCCAGGTAAAAAATTAGAGCAATCTGATATTCAGAGCCATGCCTCGAGGTGGAAGAATACTTATGCCGGTCCTGTCACGTTCAGGCTTTACACTCGCCTTATTTCACACAAAAATGATGAAAAAGTTGGTACTACAATAACAGAATACATAACAAAGAAGAGCAGAAGAAAGTTTACTGAAAATAATATAAAAACAAGACGAAAAAAATAATTTTTAAAGCTTATAAAGATAAAATTAACTCAAATATAATAAATGTGAGATGAGGGTAGACTTAAGAAAAATAATTTTATTAATATTTTTTTCTATACAGGATGATCTTGGGTTACAAAAAAGCTCCATTTGTACAAAATACACACATGCTGTTCCATTTGGAACTGGCATACAAGTAGAAATATTCTTGTGAATTCAAAAGTATGGGAATCAAAACTATATGAAACTGTTTCACTTGTAGTAGTTTCACAATTAGTAATCACTTCGACGTTTAGCTAGTAATAATATACAGGATGGTCCGAATTGAATTCCGGAAACTAAAAATAAGTAAAAAAGTTCGTAGAAATGTATGTCCTAAAATGCTTAGCTTCGGAGATACAGGGCGTAGAAATTTCATTTTTATTTCGATTTTTTCCAAATAATTTCTGAAATAACGTCAATATTTGGATGAAAATTGGTGTCTGAGAGTTTTTTGACATGAGATTGGCATTGATTTTGATGTCAATATGACTCCTACTTGTAGAGGGCGCCACCTACAATTTTTTTAATTGGTTTGAAGAGTAATAACTTTTCGTCCGTATCTGTATAAAACTACCGAGTAAAAAAATACACATTTACGACGTTTTTTACGTAAAAAAGTCTCTTGGTAAAAATCTCTACGAGTAATGGTTCTCCAGATATTTAGAATCGAAATTATCAATACCTGTCATCATTCAAACTTCTACACCCTGTATCTCCGAAACTAAGTATTTTAGGACATACATTTATAGGAACTTTTTTACTTATTTTTATCTGTAGAATATGCTGCCGAAGTTTCCGGAATACAGTTCGGACCCTGTATATTTAATAAAAATTTGAAATATTATATTTCGGACACTAGATCACTCTGTTTAATGGTCATTAGAGTATTAACGTCAATATTCTTCTTAGATTATTAAATTATCAAATAATAACAAACTTTGTAATTACATCATCGAATTTAAACATAGCTTTTAATACATCCACGAAATTACATAATAAAAAATGTCTTTTTTGAAGGTCATTGTCAAATCGGTGTTATGTAGGTGTTATTTATTTAAAAAACAAACAGAACAAGACTGGCTGTGATTTAAATAGTATTTCGGAGCGACGAAATGTACGAGCCAGTCAAAGAATCTCGCTAGTGTTTACCTAACGTACGATATTTCCTTTTCAGTACCACCCAATATAAATAGAACTGACAAGTAGTTCTCAGGTACGAGGGCGTACAGTACATACCGATGATTGTGAGATGGGAAGAAACCTTTATTTACCTAGGGTAGTGTCATCACAGTTCAGAGGTTCATTTGGCTTTAATACAAATACAATACCTGTGCTTAAATGATTTTTTTAGAAAAATCGATCAAAAATATATTCACATTTTTGATAGCATTTTTGAAAGAAAAAAGAAATAGTATGTAATATGTAACAAGTTGCGAAATAAATGTGTTTTAAGCACGGGACGCAAAATTGTCAACAATGGACAATGCGTGTCCAGTGCTTAAAACACTCTTTGCAACGAATTTCACACAAGATTTTTTGTGAAAGCGGATAATTTGAGATTTTCATGCTATTATTATTATTTATTTTTAAACATTTTTTAACATGTCCTAGTAATCGGTTTCTAAGGCATTGTTTTTGCATTGTTTAATGACAAAGTTCTGTCAGGTGCAAAGGTCGCCGTATTTCCTACAATGTTTAGTGAAAAAATGAGTGATAATGACGAGTCTTTGGATATTCAACAAGCTGCTGAAACTGCGCTATCCACGTTAGTGTCCGAAAAGTCGAAAAACTTATACGAGACCACCTACAACAATTTTGAAACCTGGGTCAAAGAAAAAAAGAATTTCACAGAAAAGGTATTGCTAGCCTATTTCCTGAAGTTATCCACTACCTTAAAGCCGTCAACTCTGTGGAGTAAATATTCGAAGCTCTCTCCGCACCATGATTTACCTGAACAGAAACGTAGATTTTAGCAAATTCACAAACCTTATTGCATTTTTAAAAAGAAAAGCTTCCGGATATCAGGCAAAGAAATCAAAAGTATTTACAAATCTGGAAATAGAACGCTTTATGAAAGAAGCCGATGACAAAGAATTCCTGTTAGCTAAAGTTATCTTAATCGTTGGAGTATTTGGAGCATGTAGGAGGGAAGAAATCACGTTTTTGACCGTAGATGCCATTAAAGATTGTCAGTCATTTATTAGTGTGAAGATTCTGAATACAGAAACCAATAGATGGTATCAATTTCTTACATGTATTTCGTAAGTACGCAAAATTTCGATCACTCAATGTGACACATCAGCGATTTTTCTTGACGTATCGAAAAAATCAATGCTGTACCCTACCAGTTGGAATCAATACAATTGGGAGTATACCACAAAAGATAGCGGAATTTCTTGGACTCTCCAACGCCATTGAATACACTGGTCATTGTTTCCGGCGCAGCTCTGCAACAATGCTGGCAGATTCAGGAGCGGACATAACAGTTTTAAAGCGACATTGAGGTTGGCGATCTTTCGTTGCTGAAGGTTACATTGAAAATTAAATTGAACAGAAAACCGAAATAGCAAAAATAATCATGGGACGGAAAGATACGCCAAATAAGAAATTAAAAGCAGTTCACGTAGAAGCAGAAGCTACCAGCATTGCCAGTACAAGAAATTTACTTATTCCGACTCCTACAACTAGCATTTCCCTTAGAGACAAAGAGTTGGATGCCTCTGGTTTTAACTTTAATAATTTAAATAATTGTACCTTTAAGATTTATAATAAATAAATAGTTTCATTGTTTCTAACGTTTCATTTTTACTTTAAAGCACTGAGTGCCTAAACAAGTGTCACTTTCAGATACTAGTGCCTAAAAAGAATGTAATTTCGAATCTCAAAATAAATATCAAAAACTGTCGAATTTCAGAAACGCTCTCACAAAAATTATTTTACATATCTCTGGTTATTACCAGGCAACAATAAATAACTGTTAGGAAATATTTATTTTCATTTACTTTTTAATTTTAGATATATTTTTCTTTGGTTATAAGTACTTTACCTTTGAAGAATAAAATATTTTTTCTAGAAATTTTGTTGGCAAGAAATCTAGAAGTAAAGAAAGTATCTAGTAGAAAAATTTAGAAGTAGTAGTAAATCTAGAAGCATATTATTTCAGAATATATATTAACAGTGAATTTTTTGCGAATTCCAAAAAAAAACTGTAATATTACTGTATAATGTGTATATATTGCGGTAGATAGTCAGCATTGGCTATGAATTGAAGATCGCTGTTATTTTATATGTGAAAATTATGGGGATACCACCGATATTCATTTCCAAGCCAACGGAACTCGTTTTTTTTCGATCTTTTATCTTTTCAACGTTTAAAAGCCATAACTTTCATGCTCTTATAAAGAACGT
This sequence comes from Sitophilus oryzae, assembly GCF_002938485.1. Lineage (NCBI taxonomy): Eukaryota > Metazoa > Arthropoda > Insecta > Coleoptera > Curculionidae > Sitophilus > Sitophilus oryzae. Next base: position 14,614 of record NW_022146382.1, on the reverse strand, counting down.
AATATTTTTCGAAAATTAAATTACATTATCCCCCAATACCCGATAAATCAGCAAACAAATTGAAGCAGATAGATATAACACAATATATTGGAAGCCTGTGTTGGCTATATATCATATTTCGATACAGTACGCCATACATTATTAGTTTTTGATATTAGATAAACGTTAATCTATCCTTAGGGAACCAAAATACCCTTGGATTAGTTTCTATAGAGTTGACACGAAGGATAAATATCCAAAAAATGTATTTTAGAGGTATCTTGTTATTGATAGTAACTTTATTATTGTTTTATTAACAATAGCTCGCAATAACTCTTGGTAATTGCTCATAGATTCATTAGTATGTTCCTACTTACCTTTACTTTAGATCTTTGTATCGATATTGCTTGCTTACCTGTAAAAGAAAAGAAAAATGTTTAGTTTTGTCCAGTAGGTATAAAGAATAAAAATATGTATGTATATAAATTACCAAAGAAAATTTGAATACAGTTATGCTATAAAAAATAGTTATTTTTTATACAAGTTAGACCGAAACGATCGCGATTTCATCGCTCATGAATTAATTTCGCGAGACGATAATGCAATTTTATCGTCGTGTATAAAACAATATTTTTTTCCATAGCGAGTTACGTTTTAAAAATTTTTCAGAAATTATTATTTCAAGTAATTTATTACGAGTAGAAAAAATATTGTGCTGGGTTGGCGTTGGTTTCTATGTAATTTGACAAATAAATATAAAGCTGTCTCTATAGTTGTCAGTTTTGAGTCAATATTTTTTAATTCTCTTTCGTGTCGATTGAACGAAATAGGTAAATTACCAACAGATATTCAGGCCAACAAACGCCATATCCAAACTACTTCCATTTAAATCCCGAATAACGTATGAAAAGGAATACAAAAATTTTCAAAAATAGTTAAGAAGCTAGTTAGAAGCAATTAAAAAGAAAAATAGTTAGAAGCAATTAAAAAACGGGCGAGAAAAAATAAAATTTTTAACCTATCCTCGCTGTTTCATTAATCTACCCTTGCGTTTAAAGGACTATTTTATCTACTATTTTTGATAGATATAAGACAATTTTAACAGTAAATTGAATTAATCGAAAAAATATTCAGTTTAAACTACAGTTTAATCTTCAGATTAATCTTAAGTGTTACTGGAAGGTATAAAACTGGGCCTTAGTGCAGATATTAGATACAATCAAAGAATATTTTAAATATTCTTTGATACAATGCTATTTCTAAGACGTTTAACTAGAAAATGTAAATGGTGTTACAAAATTACAGCTGGTGAACTGTAATTTAAACAGACATTTAACCACCCTAATTTATTTAATTAACTATTGGTGTGGTTTTAAGGAAAAATCACGTGACCTGACTTTCTGTCTATTCAAACATTCCAACTCCTCTATTATCCTATATAGATCGAATTGTAGAGAGCCTTTCCAACCTACACAAATTGTATTGCAGGCAAAGATTAGAAGACTCAGAGTGTTAAACACATTATTGCTGCAGTTCTTTCACACTGGTGCAGGGTGAAATATTTAGATGCTTTTAGAAGATATTTTCCATGGTTTTTGATTGTATATTCAATTAATACATCTAAAAATTTCACTTCCAAAGTTTCCTGTAGCTCATTTTTTTCAGAGCCCAGTCAATAAAAATATAAAGAAAGCATTGCTCTGTATCCCTTGCTCGCTCACCAAGGGATAGAAGGCAATGAAAAAGCAAATTATATAGCTAGAAAAAGAGCGAACACTCCACTAACTGGATCAGAACCGTTCTGTTTACCAAGCTGAAACCAACTAAAAGTGGAACTAAAAAACTCCAACGGTCTAAGACACTCGAAAAAAGTTCCTCGGAACTTACGACCGACGACCGAGAAAAATCAAAGATTTTCCTTGATTGAAGTAAAGAAAATCTTCGGATTATCACGGGGTTTCTAGCAGGACAGTCTCCTCTCCGAACACCTCAGTAGACTGAAGCTGAAAACAACGGTGAATGCAGATTCTGTGGGAAAAATATGTGGAAATACCAGAACACCTTATCACTGAGTGCGCCGAGACGACGACCGTTCGTGCCATGAATTTTGGTAGGCCTGATATCGAGGATGGAGAGCTGGCCTCTGTGGAGCCCGCCTCAGATACTGGCTTTGTTAAAACCCTGAGACTGTATGATAAGTTATAACACGTTATAACCCAAGAAAGGGGAACACACAATAGTCTGTAAGGTTGCGGTGATTAACTCCCTTCCTAAACATTCTACAATTCTACAAATCCCTTAATGGACTCCCGGCAAAAAATTCTGTCATCCTCAAATTCTTGTCAAATTTTATGGTTTGTAACTTTAATGCTTTTCATACATGATTTTTTTTACGTTTGTAAATCGATTTGGTCAAACAGAGAACGCTTTCTCAATATACATTTTGATGGAGTCACTTTTGTGAATTGAGATGATTGAGGGTGATTTATCGATTCCGTTCTAGAATATGAAAGTAACGTCAACACAGCGAACCCAGATTTTAGTTGCATTGCTAATGGCATGGATCACAACCATACTTCATATAAATATGATCATTCACTGAAGAGAGCGAGGAACCCCTCGGTAAGTCATCACTTTGAGCATAAAACTTACCTTTAACTTGACTAGACGTATGCACAATACCAAAAGAGTTCCATCACTTCCTTAAGATTTAGTAAATTTATTTCAGAAAATATTATGTCTGCTCTCAATCTAGTCTCGATAATGTCTAATGATTCCTCCAAAGGAACGTTAGTATACAAATTTTTCACATCAAAACTAACAAACTTTACCAAATGTTTAGAATTCTTAGATAGTGCCCGGTTGCGTAGAGGTACAGCTCTCGTCTACCAATCTGAAGGTTGTGGGTTCGAATCCTACAGCCAGCATTTCATCAGCCGACTATTTTTAATAAAATAAAAATAGTTTGGGTACCTCGGTCGACTCAGCCTTAAATCTTGGGATTCGCAATACTGAAGTAATAATAGGCGGTTGAAGCGTAGTGCTAGCCACATTACCTTCCATGTATACCGAACGGCTCTAGCATGGCAAGCTGTACCTTGCTACTCCCAAGACGTTAAAACGCTATATACGGGAGCTATTATTATTGTTATATTTGAATTCTTAGAGAAACCCCTCTGTCTTAGTGTTCTAGTTTTTCTAGGTTTGGTTTGGTTTGGTTCTCCCTCTCGTCTTGTAGTGAAGCCGAACAGGCCGATAGCCATGTCAAAACCTAATCTAATCTAAGGGTGATATGTTTTGTTTGGTATTAAGGTGATTTCTGACTACAAGCGCTTTGTGAAATTTGGTTGTAGTGAAGTATTTGAGTAGTGTAGTGAAGCATTTCGCAATTTTGAAAAATATTGTTAGTCTATTTGGATACCTCTTGGCGTGTCTTGGCGCTATTTCTGAGAGATTGTATAGAAGGGGGAAAATTAATCACTGCTTATAAATCTATTATGCCCTCCTTTCTTGAATTATAACTTCAATATATCAGTCTCAGGGCTCTGACAAAATCCAGTGTCTGAGACGATTTTACAGAGGTTAGTTCTTCCATCTCCCATATCAGTTGTACCAAAGTTTGGAGCACAAATGATTTTCGTCTCTCTCGAGTAGTAAGATTGCAGGGTTCTGTATGTATTTTTGCTTGTGTTTGTGTCCCATAGAATTCTGATATTCGCCGTGTTTCTTAAGTTCATCTTTATGCAGGTGTTCGTTGAAAAAAAAAAAAAAAAAAAAAAAAAGAAAACAGTGTCCGTGATAAAAAACAAAAAAAAAAAAAAAAATCTGTATAAAAAAAAAACAATCCGATCCAAATTAGTTCCTACTAATCGAAGGAATGTATATCCCGAAAGAGGAATAGACCGAAGGAAGCTATCCTGGCTGAGAAATTTACCCGACACCCGAGACGTCGGGCCCCGTGGACTCAGCTGAGTACCATGCGGCCAGTTACCACTCCAGTCCATTGCCACAGCATACAGGGAAACTTCCAAGCACTTACCACAGTTTTGCCAGGTGCAACTAAAATAGAACCCATCTGATTGTGGAATATAGATTGAACTCGCTGCTCACGCAGAATTCTTTGCACGGCACCCTTAAGAAAGAGAAATTCCAAGGAAATATTTCATTTTATCTCGGCCGTATGCTTGAAAAAAATTTCTTCGGGGTGTCGTTCCGTTGGAGGAAATTACATTCTAATCAGATTACGGGATGCAATCTCTTCCCAGATTTCTTGAAGTGATCTGGGAAGCAGTAACGGTTCTGGCTGACCGTTAGGTGGAATGGGGGTTTGACGTCCACCGTATAGTTACTCGCTAGATCGTTGGTTTTCGATTTCATTACTTCCTAATCTAAAAGGTTAGGCAAACAGATAGCGCGGCGACTTTATTTTCCTTTCCTAATTTGTTCAGCTCCATCTAGGCATTCTTTGTTACGACTTCACAACCAATTTCTGATTATACTTAAAGTGATTCTGGCCTAGTAATCAACCATCTATCACTTCTTTGTCTGTAATCTAACCCTAATTCTTTATCACTCCGGAGATCGTACCGCCACATTTCCGTTTCTCAATTCCGAAAGCGGAACTGAATAAGAGCGCAGGGTGCGTACCTACGCTGACACTTTACCGACTGAAAATATCAAACGAAACCGGTTTTTTTATCGAGGCGCATCTCTTTGCCGCCGCATTCTGATTTTCCTCTTCCGCTGTTTTAGGACCGTGACACGCATTCTCAGCGACGTAAAAGGAAATAATTCGATGCAAAAGTGGCGGCAATAGCTTTATCTATGTTGTTGCAGGAGGTTCGAACGGTTTTTGGTGTGTATCGATCGATGTATGTTCGATTTTTTGATCTAGATTAACAGGAATGAGCAAGAATCGTGCAGCTTGGGAAGTAGTAAAGTTCCCAGGGAATCATGTTCGGGTACAGTTTTCTCTGCGCACGAATAATATTGTTTTCATATATAGTTAAATCTATACTCAATGATATAGCTTGCCAAATGGTTTGTATTTTGCCGGTTTAAATTTAAACGTTTTGGGCGTGTTTATTTAAGAGTGGGAAATGAACCAAATAGAATGACAAGTTTGGTGACGTTAGAGGTACTAAACAAGAAATATTGAAGTCTGCGTGCCAAATTTGAACGTGTCTGCATGCCAAATTTGAACAATTTTCAACAAGCCGATTTTAACTTATTTAAGAAATACTGCATCTGCAGGGCAACGGCCTAGCTACGTTGAAACACCGGTTCCCATTAGAACACCGAAGTTAAGCGACGTAGGGCGATACTGGTGGATGGACGGGTGACCAGTTCGAAACTCTGTATCGTGCTGTTGTCCAAGGGAAAAGTGCAAAATCTATTAATACACACTGCTCATTCACACCGGTTCGTGGCCGGATGAGATCGGATATCTCGTAAGTAAGAGTTAATTTAGACACTTCCTAAGTCGGTAGGCCACTGACCATGATATGGCCGAGGACCGCGGTTCGGATTCCGCGTAAACAAAGTAGGCCAGTCCAGATTAGCCCTGGCAGCAAAAAGGAGACGTTAACTGAAATCTTTACTTTTAGTTTACTGCATCTGCATCTATTTTTTTGCATCTATATATATATAATAAAAATATTTCTGGATATTTAAATATTTCTGGATATATTTTCAGAGGTAAACTCAACGCTTTTCTCATGTTGCGGTTAATATTGGCTTATCTCGGCCGTTCCAACGCCAAAACAGATCTAAATCATCTGAGACAAGCCACGATTAGTTGTTTGTTTTTTTATTGTTATTGGAATTATCCCCCAAAATACCAAAAACGTTTTGCCAGTTTTAATCATTGTCTAATATTATTAATTGCGATACAGTAAAAAATATATTTAAAAACTTAAAATCGTAAACTGCAGGGCAACAGTGACTAAGTATTCTGGCGGTTCGCCTTTTATAGGTTAGAACTACGGTGTAAAACTATTGAAAAAATTGTTCAATTATGTTTTATTTTGAATGGATTTATATCAAAACATCCTGGCTGGACGGTAGAAACTGATCCATGTGGCACCGACCAGATGAGAAAAGTGGAAATATTTGAGGGAGGCCTACGTCCAGCAGTGGACAGTTCAGGCTGGTTGATGATGGACGCAATATTCTCGCTGGACGCAACATTCTACAAAAGTTTTATAATCCAGCAGGCTTTATGAATATCTTAATAAAGTTTTCCATAAAGACTTTTATTCTAATTGCAGTCTTAAATAAGTGCAAATACTTTAGGGGTAGTATGGCTCACCTGAAATATGATTATGAGTTTTTTTTCGCGAATTTCTTTTCTAAATTTGGAATTTTTGGAAAATGTTTTAGTTTTTAGTTGTAAATATAATATCTTGATAATTTAGCAACATAGATAGTAGATTAAATCTTACAAGAAAGAAAAAAAGAAAAAAAAAAAAAAAAAAAAAAAAAAAAAAAAAAAAATATAAAAAATCATTTTTTAATTTTCGAAGTAAAATAACCCGGTTATTCGACTTATTTGAAAACGGCAATGAGGAAATATGTTTCTTTATCGAGATCTACCAGCCATGAAAATATTTGAACTTACAGACTCTCGCCCTGTATAATTCATTAGGAATAAAACAGTTTTTATGAAAAATGTTATTAAAATACTTTAAAGCCTGCTTGATTATAAACTTTTTGATAGTACAGTATAGGCACCGTAGGTGCCACGCAAAATCTCGAAAATATCCAGATATCGAGGAGGATATTGAATAAGCTGGGGCATTAGCTAAAGGCTCCTAGAAATCTCAAAATAAAATCAATAGATGCAGATGCAGTAAAATAGATGCAATTTTTATTTTTAAATTACATAAAACTTAACAAGTAACAATGCAAAATCAGGCAAATATCAATGTACCTTAAGTTGTCTAGGACAACCCTAGGATTCGACCACTTTATATTTTGCTGCTTGGACAACACACATGGTCTGCAATACCCTTCATCGTTTTATCTCTTTGCCTGTGTTTTTTGGGAACATTTAGTTATATATTAAGAGGACCTTTTGTTTCTCTAATGCGACTCACCGTATTTATGAGGTAACAGGTACATGCACTATTTCTTTTTATTCAATGTTTGCGATAATATTTTACACTATAGAGAAACCACTCACCACCTACTTCAAAAAAGCTTTCGGCTCGACATAATATCCTAAATCAATAATAGAAACTTTAAAGAAACAAGGTACAGATAGGCCTTATATAGAAACTCTCGTCAATATATACAAAGAAGCCAAAGCAAGAGTAATGATATATAAAATAAACCCAGAATTCCCAAGTTGCAAAGGGGTACAACAGGGAGACAAAACTAGAACAAAATATCCGTCAACTAGACTGGACCAACAAATGATTGAATATATATGTATCACCTAAGATCCGCTGATAAAATAGTCCTAATTCACAATAGTCCCGAAGAACTTAGTAGTTCTAGTGCACAAATTAACGAAATAAGTACACTCAGCAATAAAGTAGGTCTCAAAATGAATTTAGCAAAAATTAAAGTAATACATACGACGATTTAGTAGACAGAAAAGACATTCTAGTAAATAAATTCTTCTTCTTATCACGCCCTTTCCTGCCGAAGGTTGGCGATCCAAATGGCAATTGTGGCTCTGGAAACTGCAGCCCGTAAGATTTCCGCAGACGAGCGTTCAAACCATCTCCTTAAATCTTTTAGCCATGAGTTCTGGCATCTTCCTACTGATTCTGACTTTTATATGACAGGATACTGACTTTTCTTTTTGCACTTGCCCTCTATTATGAGGCGCAGTATTTCGTATCTATCACCTCACATCACGTGACCCAGGTATTGCATCTTTCCTTGATGGTGTTCAGCATCTCTTTTTGCTTTCTCTGTATGCGCTGGAGTACTTCATCGTTGATGATCCTTTGTACCCATGAGATTGGCAGCATCCGTCTGTACACATACATTCTTTTCGGTCTGTGAATCCAGTGTCCAGCTCTCACATCCATAGAGTAACACAGAGCAGACGTAGCATCTGTTCGAGTTCTTGAGTTCCGCACTTCGAGGTTCTTGTCTTGTAAAAAATGATTTCATACTCACGAAGATTTTTCTCGCTTATTCAATTCTTGAAAATATTTCTTTCGGGTCGCACTGACTATTGATGTTAGCTCCTAAATACTTTGAGAGATTGTTGAAATATGTGAGGGAGGTTACACCATAATTAGAAATGGTTGAATAAGCTTAAAATGATGATGATGATGATATGTTTTAAGGCATGGAATCAACGTATAAATTTGTCGATTAATCCAACTTCGTACAATATTAATTCACTAAATAAAAATCTTATTAAAAGAAAATTATAAGAATTTAAAAATTCATTTTTTTTTTTTTTTTTTTTTTTTAATTAATATTCCATATATACCTATGAGCTTATATAATTACGCCCAGCATATGTCTGCACGAAGAGATTACACTTTAATTATTCGTAAGAACGACCGAAACCCTGCAGTAAACCTTTGGGTGGTCTGTCATGAGAACCCGTCATTTGTCCGCCGGTTCCACGCTATTTTTTCTGGTATAACTGCCGTTTTCCCAGCAGTACCAAGAAGAATTTACGCCGAAATCAAAATAACTAACATTTAAAGAACGTTTCAACACTAAAGAGGTTTTTTGAAATGATGGGTTACAGATACTAGTCCGAAAAAGTAGCAAAATAAGGGTTCGGCATTTAACGTTTTTTGTAAAACTGTCTAATTAAACATAAAGGATTATACTATATCCGTATTGAAGCACATTTTTAAACAACTTCTAACTTTTTAACTTTATTTTTAAGTTTTTGATGGTCAAACAACAACAAAATATTCCTCATGTTTGGACTAAATTTTCTCGAAAATAAAGACATAATTTAAAATTGCATTACAATACGGAAATAGATTGTGAAGTTTCGTGATTACAGTGATATAGAATTTATACAGTTTTGTAACAAATTGCTCGCTATTTTATGGCAATTTTGTCTCTGCAAACCTTAATCAAGCTTTAATCAAAGTACGATCGAGCTTAACAGGATCGGGCTAAGCCTTAGGCAGATTTCTGGAAATATAATATATATTTCCTTCGGCCACACCCCCTGCTTTATCCGACCCCTGAGAGCAACCCGAACAGTAAAGCAGACTCTTTAAATTTTTATATATGAACAACATCAACACATTATTCCTTGTCTCCTGTATGTTTTTGATACAATTCCAAGATACACAAAGTTTGTTACTTCTTGTGATACAATGTGGAGAAATACACAATCAACACTTTCTATGCAGAGGCAAGTTTCCATCCAGTTTTAGTAGTTTTTGTTTGAGAAACAACCTCATATCGTAGATCTCCAGATCTATCACCAACCGAATATGTGTTGGTTGGTGTACCGCATCCTCCACAGAACAGAGCTATATGTGGCATGGGATGAAATGCTGAGAGCAGATATAAATAATCTCATCACTTCTATCCTGAGACGAGTCAGTGAATGTATAGAACATTGAGGTGGTCAAAAACATTACTAAAAGATATTAGTTATTAACCAAGGTAAATTTTGATCACTTGCCTCTTTTTGTAGCCAACATTTGTGTATAAAAAATGAATAAAAGTAAATTGTTGTATTTTAAATATTACTAAGTACCTAGTGAATATCTTAGCTCGCAAAAAAGCAAACAAAAAAAAATTTTAAAAATAATATTTAAGAGTTAAAATACAGATTCAAAACAAATTTTACACGTCTAAATAGCTGAATACCGCAATAATTCTAAGTTAGTTAGAGTCATTATTCTCTTCATAAAGGGAAATAAAAATGAAACAAAACTCGACTAAACCCGTAATATAACTCAATTATTCATTAAACTGAACAGAACTTGTACCAGTAACTTTAGAATCACCGCATTGGTGGTCGATTTAAATAAATTTTATGAATAATACATTGAAACCGACGAACTTTTTTATTTATATGATTATAATGTAATGATTTATTTATTTGCTAGGGGTAAACGTGCCTTATTAAGTGTATATTCCCCAATCAATCATTCGTTAATTTTTAAATATAGGCCGTTATGTCCGAGGGTGATATGTCTTCTAGGTCTGATAGGTCTAATGTGGGTTTGCCAAACACCACAAAACTGGTCCTGCCCCCAGCACACATAACGTGCTTCATCATCTTCCATACAAAGTCGGCATTCGGCATTCTTCCACCAGTCCCATCCTCAGTAGGTGTGATCTCAGCCGGCAATGGCCTGTGCATACTGCAGTAAGCGTACGCGCTCCGTTCCTACCAGCCTTTAGGAATTCATCTGTTCTACGTTTGGGTGGCCCTGCTAGGATTGTCTTGGCATGTTCCATTCCGGGACTGCCATACCAGTCCCGAAACGTCGCACTCCTAACCCATTCACAGAGCCTGTCTCTTGCGAGATTTTTTGGTACGCTAAGTGTCGGTTCTGGGCCCACGAATGGGGGCGAGCCTGCACCAGTTTTAGCGAGGTAATCGGCACGTTCATTTCCCTCTAGGCCGACATGTCCTGGTATCCATATTAGCGACACTTTGTTCCTATCTCCTAATATATTGAGTAGTTTCTTACAATGAAGAATCGCCATAGACGTGCTTTTCGTTGCCTCAGGCGGTTTCAACGCGGCTTGACTATCCGAAAATATGCTTATTGTTTTCCCGGTGTATTGCTGTTCTACCAGCAGTTGCACACAGGTTTTAATAGTATATAGGTCAGCTTGGAAAATGGTGGTGTGTTTCCCAAGATTGTGGTAGGTCTCAGTCTTCGGACTGCTTCAGTAAATTCCTGCGCCAGATCCTTTATCGTTTTTGAATCCGTCCGTGTACCAACACATTTCCACATGTAATAAGCCGTTTCTCGGCTTATGCTATTCGTCCCTATTCGGAAACAGGACGTTGTTGGTGCGCGTCAAGAGTTGGATTGGTGGTGTGAGATGTGAGACCATTCCCAGAATGTCATCCGATTGTAGTTCGTCTACTAGTCGGTTTTGTATGAACATGATTGTTCCTTGGCTCTCTCGTGCCATTACCTAGACCGTTATTCAGAAGCTAAACCTACCCATGAAAATTTACTTCCTAGCACACAAATCTCGCTAGCTCGTGTGAAATACGGCCTTTGAATTTTTTCAAATTCAAAAACTTCTCAGTTCATCAGAAGTTCCTCTTGAGATTTAAGAATTATCTGTTATATTAAATTTGTCTTGTCTGAATTTTTTCTTATTTTTTTGTCGCAGGTTAGTCAAAAAGTTTTTGTCTGGTTCTGGACCCGGCTTAAGAGCTAAATCTCAGTTAATAGAGACGGCACAATACGAAGATAATTAGTTCAAAACCTACTTAATTTGAACTTTTTGATCACACTCTATTTCGTAACGCTATAGTTGCCATCCTACCGTTACAAATTTATCATCTCCAGTCCGTCTAACCGATGCCGATAATGCGTGTTTCGTTTCCCGACGACCAGAGCTGACGTAATAAAATTCAGGCCATCGGGTAATACGATGACGCAAACAAAAAAACACTAAATCACATACGCACAACCGGACCGCAAATAATTAGTTCATCGAACATGACAAATGACGGAGATGTCACTTTAATACGGGCGGCACTTTTTGTCCTACGGCAAAAAGCGAGGATGGGATTGGGTTTCAAAGGTCGAAGCTGTTAATGATCGGTTGAGCGTGTTGATGACAGTAGTATACAGGGTGGTTCACTGTAGAAATAGAGAAGCGGCATACTGATATTAAGAGGCGTTCAATAAAGAACAAATTATAAGTAAAATAGTTGTAATCTCTGGTACTGAAAATAACAATGTGAATTGATATTTCTTTTGAAATATTACTAACAAAAATCTGAAAAAAATACATAAGATGTGAAAAAGATCAAACTAAATAATTCAAAAAATAATAAGTAATTTTTAAAAAAACTTAATGTGGTATCTGGATGTTCTTCTATAGCGTAGACATATAATATGTTTAAAAATAACTATTCTACAGGGTCCAGCAATAATGCGTCGGGCATCTGTAGCTCCCAGAATAAAAAACTTGAGAATTTTATTAAGTGCAAATCTAAAGTATATACGACGATGTATTACAGGAAAATATTTTAACTTCTTCGGGATGATTTTTTTTAAATGGAATAACCAGTATATTATTGCATTTTTGGGTTCCTTTCTAATTACTGTACGGGGTGACTCGAATTCGACGCTCAGAATTGGGATTTCGGAAACCGTAAGAGATACAGGATCGGTTAAATGGAGGCAAAGTTACGCAATTTGATGCTCAATAAAATGCCGTATTGCATTTTTATTTTTTTTTTGCATAAAATATTCTGGTGATGGAATTTTCTGTACGAAACGTCGGCAAATATCAAAGTAACTATATATTATAGTGTTTTAAGAGTGATGAAAGGATTTAATTAAATTGAAAAAAAATCAGGTCCATATTTAAAAACAATAAGTTGATGATGGCCGCCAGAAGCCGAAACGTCCTATTTAATCACATAGAGTTATAGAGCAGAAAAAGTGGCAAAGAAAATATGTTTTCCATTTTAAGTTATCTTAACAAAAAAAAGCCAGGAAACAATAGAAAAAAAAATTGAACAAAACAAAACTTTTTTTTTCGAATATATTCGAGAGTACCTACATATTCGGAATTTTTCAAAATACAATACGGCCTCTATTTAACCGATCCTGTATCTCTTACGGTTTCCGAAATCCCAATGATAAGCATCGAATTCGAGCCAGCCTGTACATATTCCTAAGTTATGAGTAAATATATTTCGATAATTTCAGACATATTAATAAAAAAATAAAAAATATATATATTTCAACCTTCCTTAAAAAAATTATTATAAATGCAAAAACTGTCCTGGAATCTCAACTATATTAGGTATTTACTTTAATTAGTCTATACTTACTTTGCTATAAATATCGTAATCATAAATCATACAGGGTGCTCTAAAATTCTACACCAAACTTTCTAAAATATAAAATAATTTTCTTTGTTACCCTCTATATTATGTTTTTATTAGATGAAGAGTTAAAAAATGAACATTTTTTGTACTTAAAGTATTTAAATTTTTTTAGTGGTTTCGCAGATACACGCAGTATTGTTTCATATGACTCTTTCAAAGGTAAAATACAAGAGAAAAATCACTGGGTGGCCTTTATAAAAATTTACTGTAGGAAATGCCCGGAAATATAAATCCGCGAATATCTGCGAAACCGTTGAAAATTTTGAAATACAAAAAATGTTAATTTTTTAATTCTTCATCTATTGAAAAAATAATATACAGGGCAAATTCCATGGTTCAATAAAAAAAACGAAGAAAAATTATTTTATATTTTAGAAAATTTGGCATAGAATTTTGAACATGCTGTATGATTTACGATTACCATATTTCTTACAGCAAAGTGAGTAAAGAATATCTAAAGTAACGGATTCAAGACAGATCTTGTATTTTTAATAATTTTGTTAAGAGAGGCTAAAAAATATAATATATTTTTTATTTATTTATTAATATCTCTTAAACAGTCTAAATATATTTACTCATATCTTGGAATTATGTAAAGTGATCTGAAAAAAAAATAATATAAAGAGTGTTCCATTAAAAAATCATCCCAATCCACACACACTTTTTGGAGCCACACCATAGAAGTTAAATTATTTTCCTGTAAATACGTACATAGTTTAAGTTTTTTATTCTAGAAGCTACAGATACCCGACGCACTATTGCCGTACCCTGTATAGTATTAAATGAATTTAGTTAGAGGTATAATAAAGACTAGAATAGAAAACAAATAATTAAGCATTACAACTGTATTTTTTATTTCCTTTTCTACAACCCCTAACTATCTTGATATCAATTTACACGTGCTTCTTTCACTAATTGAAACTTGTCAACAAAATACCTATGCATCCACGCTGCCTACCGTAACGTAGAATTTTAATTTGAGGCAAATGTCACACACGCCAAGCAGAATGTTAATTTTAATTTAATGCTATTCTACACAGAGTTGTATTCGCTCTGTGGTGCACACGGGCTCTTGTAATTAAACAGAAAGAATAACTAATTGGATTTATAAAGCTGTTTGCTCACATTTAACCATGTAATTGAATAACAAAAAGGAAGTTTTCGAGTTTGTATTAGGTTGTTTTTGCAGTTGTGTTTTGTTTTGTCTTAATTATAGAATCGAATGTAATTATTATGTTTGTTCCAACCGGACGATAGAACCGTCCTAGAACGGTACTTTCCTATCAATCAATTCATTTGTTAATCTTGACAAACGATCAAACTTTTCAAACAATAAGTGGGCGACTAGAAATTACCGTCCCAGGATCGGTTCTCGGTCCGGTTGGAACGAACCTATTGTTTCGGTTACTTTGTAATGACATTGCTAATTTTGAAGTAAGAAGGGTTACATGACTGAATTTGGTGGAGTCAGTTGGTATGTTCTTATACAGTAAAGAGGCAACAAAGTAATGACATTTTTGAATGTCCGGAGTGCGGAAGAGAGATAACATCACGCATCGAGCTTTTCAGTCACAAAAAAGCTCATGAAAG
>NW_022146381.1:7967-23232 GCF_002938485.1 Sitophilus oryzae | reverse complement strand
AAACGGATTGACTTTGGGGTATAGAGGTTCGATAAGGAGAGATTTCTCGAATCTCAAATTCCAAGAGGGTGAAAACGCCCCTCAAATATTACAATATTTGTTATTTACAAAACGGTTAGTCTTTCGGGAAAACGCTTGGACACGCATAATTTATTTTGTTATTTTTACATATTTTGAATTTTTTTAAAAAGTCATACAGGGTCTTCCAAAAAGTTGAGTAATTGATTAACGACGATTCTGCCCCAGTTTGTATGTTAATGGAAATTCTTGCTTTGCTTTATCATCACCATTACAAATGATTAATTCGATGCGAACGAAGTCGCAGGTACACGCTAGTTTAGTATATTTCTTTCGGGTATTTGTCAGATGTAACATAACATAAATGTTTAGCAAACTCTATAATTGACAAACTCAGTTTTTTCTAAAACCCCGAGGTGCTTTGGTAATTATTTTGTCGTAATGTCTTATCGACACTGATTAGAACTCGATACAGGCTGGGTTTTAATAAATGTTAATAACACTGACAAAAATAAGAATATGAAAAAAATGTAATAACTAAGTTTACAAACAAAATACTTCTAAAAATACTCTAATTCTTTGTATTTCCTGCCCTGGCTGCTATAACTGTTTGTAGACGTCGCGTCGGTGCATACTGAAAATGAGGCTGCAAATTTATTGTGTTATATTTTTCCATTCTTCTTCAAGGACTAAGCGAATATTGATAATTTGGGCCATCTTCTACAAGATGAGACAATTTTTGACACTAAGGGCCATATGCAATCGTACACAACAATGATCATCAAAGCCACCTATTCATTGAGCAATAACATCAAAAAGTAACAATAATTAAAAAAAAATCAAAATTTTTGTGACAAGTTCATTTTGCTCTTAGAAATTAACCAATTCATGTGTTAACATGAGTCAAAAAACAAAATATTCAGGAGACACCGTTCGACCGAAAAAGTATGTTTTTGGAACATTTCTTTACGAAATTATTGCACAGGGTGTTTTTAGATAAGGTAAAAAACTCTTAATTCTCTATAATAAGTAATAATTATTTTTTATACAAGACAATAAAATGGTATTTTATCGTCGACCGAAAAGATTAATTCACGAGCGATGAAATCGCGAGTGAATTAATTTCGGGAGACGATAATGCAATTTTATCGTTGCGTATAAAACAATATTTCTGTCCATAGCGAGTTACGTTTTAAAACTTATTCAGAAATTATTTCAAGTAATTTATTACGAGTAGATAAAATATTGTGCTGGGTTGGCGTTGGTATCCATGTAAATTGACAAATAAATAAGGCTGTCTCTTTAGTTGTCAGTTTTGAGTCAGTATATTTTAATTCTCTTTTTCGTGTCGATTGCTGATTGAATTGGAGCCAGAAACGGCTCAAAGCGAAATAAGTATATTACCAACAGATATTCAGGCTGAGGCGACAAACGCCATATCCAAACTACTTCCATTTAAATCCCGAATAACTTATGAAAAGAAATACAAAAATTTTCAAAAATGGAAACAATTAAAAAACGTGCGAGAAGAAATAAAGTTTTTAACCTATCCTCGCTGTTAAAGTATGATTTAATCTACCCTTGCGGTTAAAGTACTATTTTATCTACTATTTTGCTATGGAAATTGCTATGGAAAAAAATACTAAAGTTTAAAAGAAACTGAGTTTACGAATTAAAGTTGATATATTTATATACAGTGTGCTAAAAAATAAAGGAAATAGGGCTAAAAATAAAAAAATATAACATTTTAAACTTGAATAAAAAATTTGCGTTGCGTTTTTTTGGCATCTGAGTGTATTATTTTACAAATTTCCAAAAAATAAATTTAATCTTTATAAAACAAAAATTGAGTCTTCATACTTCGTAATCTGAAATTTATATACACGTAGAAATTGAGATATAAACCAGCTGTAGAGCTTCTCCATAAATCCTATTATTTAAACAAATAATTTTAGCTGATGGACATATCCGGCGTATACAATCTGGTTTCAAAGCAGGCGAGGATCATATCCTTGTTGCATGACAAGCGAATACATTATATACATATTAAATTTCGCTGTACAGCTGTAGTTCTCGTGTTCTATTCAGAACGACATACAGGTTAGGCAAACTATCATCGTTGCTCGTAATTTTCTGTTTGAAATTATCCTCTATTTGTGTCTAAACAATTTTGGTTTCAAATAGCATGAGGAATATTCATTTCAATAATAAGATACTGAATTAACAGACATTAATCTACATATTATTTATAAATTTAAAATTAAACAAAGAAATGTCAATAATCGAATCGCTTTTCAAAAAATTTTATGCAATTTTTTATATACTAGCTCAAAATATCGGGCTCAAATTTAAATGTTAATAAAATGTAAAATGTATTGATTGCATTAAATGTGTACCTATACAGGGTGTTTCAAAAAACCTGTGCCATCTCCTTATTGTAATTTTTACTCCCAAAATATCATTTGAATCACTAAAAACTTGGATGAAAATTATAATAAATAAGAAAAATGAAGATTTTAAACTCCGGTAGCTACGAAACAAAGCAGAATCGGACCCACGTTGATACGAAAAATACATTTTATTTTTACGTGAACAAGATTCCTAGGAAATCCTAAGGAACATGTTTTTTGGAGCACATGTTTTTTGAAACACCCTCTATACCGGGTGCGTCTCAAAAATGGCTCTCCCTTATAACTTTTTTATTTTTTCAGATAAAAAATCGAAATTTGGCATCTTAATATATGACATAAATTAGGATTGATTGACGTAATCAATTGTTTTATGTCACTTCCTGTTTCACCGGAAATGACAACAACTTTTGATATTTAAATGGTACCCTCGGTGTTTTGTTGCTTTACTCGATAGAAAATGACACTCTGAATAGAATGACATATCATATGTCAACTTTTGACATTTTCGAATATGGTTTATTTAAAAATGCAACCTGCAATTCTTAACGACAATTTGACTCGAAATACCAAGTATGTGGTACCAAATTATTCGTAAAAAAATGCTTTTTCCAGATATGCTAATGAGCCACCCTCGTTCCATTTGAAAAAAATTGAGATATGATTAAAAATACGATTTGGGGCGATCTTTTAATCGGCCAGGATGAAACACAAATAACATTATACGATCAAATCTATTTTTCCAAGGCTCTTTGATTAAAAATTAGTTTTTTGCCATGGCACTCTAAATTGAAATTTAAAATGCAATATTGTTTTAAGCAAATATTTATGTCAAAAGGTTACATATGATATGTCTACTCAGAATGTCATTTTCTATCAAATAAAGTAAAAAAAATACCGAGGGTGCCATTTAAAAATCAAAAGTTGTAGAAGTTTCCGGTGAAACAAGAAGTGGCTGAAAAGAATTGAATATGCCAATCAATCCTAATTTATGTCATATACTAACATACCAAATCTCGTCTTTTTATGTAAAAAATAAAAAAAATAGGAGTGAACCACTTTTGAGACGCACCCGGTATAAAATAAATAAGTTTCTATTTAGAGCAAAATGTTAATTAATACTCTAAAACAACGTTTCGTATTAATTGAAATTTTAGAACAGTAGTTTCAAAAATGGTGTTATTTAATTAGTAAACAAAATACAAAAAGCCCAAAATAAGACCTAACCCTGCCCATGTATGCTATTCTCTGCATTAAATTTATCAGACTGAAGGAAACAGCCATTCGACGACCAGTTTCGGAGATTTATCTCCATCGTTAGACCCATTTCGCCGTAACACCCAGTCTGACAAACGAACGACACAATCATTTTACTAGACCCGCCATATCAACTTACTAAAAATAACTGATTAAGTTAAAATACTATAAATGATTAAAATATTAATATTTATTTTAGAAAAAATGCATAACTCATTGAACTATGGTTCACCTTTTTTTATCCAAATTCATTTCAGTAATCATCTATACTAATATATAAAATCCTTAAGTGACTGGTATACTGATTAATCACGATCCTGCTCAAACCACTCAACGTAAGAAGCTCAATTTTGATTCTAGGGTGTAGAGGTTCGATAAGAAGAGATTTTTCGAAATTCCAGTTCCAAGAGAGTGAAACCACCCCTCAAATATTACAATATTTTTTATTTAAAAAACGGTCAAGTTTCCGAAAAAACGCTTAAACACGTATATTTTATTTTGTTTTTTTATACATATTTTAAGATTTTTTAAAAATGTATACAGGGTGTTTCGAAAAATCTGGTCATTGATTAATCACGATCCTGCTTAAAGCGCTTGACGTAAAAAGCTGATTTTTAGAAAACAGATTGACTTTAGGGTGTAGAGATTCAATAAGAAGGGATTTTTCGAAACTCGAATTCTAAGGGGGTGAAACTATACCTCAAATATTAAAATATTTTTTTATTTAAAAACCTGTGAGTTTTTCTGGAAAGTTTTTTTAGTATAGCATGAATTTTTTTGAAACTTTACCGGCGAGCTGCTTTTGTTACTGTTTCTGTAACTTTAGACTGTCATTTAATTTTTAATTCGAGGAACACAATATATGAGAATTTTTATTACTTTTGTTGGTTCTGTAACTCTTGAAATGTTTTGCCTATGAGAAAAAATGTATTTAACAATTGTAGAGAATACTATGAGCTTTAATTTTATATATAAGATATTTTCTATACGAGTCACATTTTTGGCATAGAGGTAAGTCTAAAAGTTCAGAAAAAAAGACATCTCCTGTCTACTGGAAGTCTCTGTCAATCTACGGGAATTTTTAAAACATATTAACCCAAGTCTAGAGGAACCGTTTAAAACCATTTCTAATACTCTAAGAGTTGTTTCGAGCAATTTGTCTCGGCTATATTCTAAGATCAATCCATAGGGTGTTTTAATAATTATTTTTTTTTGCATCCGAGTGTATATGACTCAATTTATAAAACATACTAGCAAAATATAACGGTATTATATAGATAAAAAGGTAAAACTATAAAATAAAGAAAAATATTTTAGTTTTTTAAGCTTTTTTAAGTTAATGACATGCAAAGCTTTCAAGGATTTCACCAAGCTGTTTTTTAATTACTATGATTGAACCTGATATATTCATGGACCTGAAATACTAATGTGATTTAGTTTTTTTTTACGAGTAATATACCTGAAAAATAACAAATGATTTTTAATATTCTCTTTTTTCTTTCCCTAAACAACAAAGATGGTCTTGTTAGGCGATGAAGTGATGATTGTTAATGTGTAATAATATAACGCATCACTTGATTTTTTTACCTGTAAGCTGCCACACTTAATCGACAATAGTTAGTGTGTCTTGAGAAACTGCCATCCCTAAAGAAAATAAGAAAAGTATGAAAAAGTTGAAAGCAGAAATAATTTATTAAAAGAGTATTGATTTAGAAGTTAATTTTTAACAGTAGAAGTACAATATTTAAAAACTGTCTCAGTTATTACAGCAATCTGAACTTTGTAAAAAAAAATAAATAAAAATGGATATGATAAAGGTACAAAACCCTTTTCATTTTGAAGCTGCATCAGAGTATGAGAGAGAAGTGTCATCATCCTAATGCTATAAGTTCTAGTTGAATAGAATTGTTACAAGATAATATTTTGTTAAAGTCTTTGTTTTAAAGTCTTTTTCATTATCTTACAGCGATAGATTTGACTTTTCAGTCAAATATATCGCTGACTTTTATCAAATGTTGATATACTGCAAAATTATAGCAGCACAGTCTTGGGTAGAGATTTCCGTATGAAAGAAGAGTACAATCTGTTTATAATGTACCGAACAAAGAGAAAACAGTAAAAACGTTGCCAAACGTATGAAATAAACCGAGAAACTATGCACATTGCTAAGAGACCTGGGAGGGGATATAACAGATTCGCCGCAGTCGACAATATCAGTACTTAAAATTCTAGTAAAGGGTGTACAGGGTGGTCGGAATTGGTCTGTTTTAACAGTGAAACTGTATTTCCTGACTATATAGACCAAAACCGACATAGATGTCATGGGCTCGATTTCTGGGACACGTTTAATGGCGTAAACCGCCTGTTAACATTTTCACTGCCAACTGAGCTACAGAGTCTTTGAATTTTTTACCATTTGGAAAATTGCTCATAACTTTCTTATTTCGCGGAATAATAAAATTCTGTACACACGTTCTTAAGGCACAATCCAGTGGCGTAGTCAGTTTTTTTATATAGTTGCTCGTTTTGTCAGAAATAATAAAAAATATAACTTTTTAAATGGAAATCATAGTTGGCTATGAACTTAAAAAAATGCTGGCGTTTAACCATTTCGAACGATATAAAGTCATGTGTATTTATTTCTAAGAATTAGAGAAATATTACGTTTTTTATCTTTGTATCGAAGTGGGCCTTGATTTTTTTTTACTTAGTTGCCTAATTATTTATTATCACCATTTAATATTCTATATTATTATTTATCTGCATAATTAAAGACTTTTAAGGTAAATGAACATTCTATATTAGTATTACCAATTACAATTAAAACGCCGGTGTTGCAACTGAACTATTAAATGTAGAATTTAGAGAGAATTGGGCTGCAACAAGAGGCCCATATTTTGGCCTGCTAGGTCCTGTGATTTAACTCTTTTCGTCTTTTTTATGGTGGAAATTAAGAGACCTTATATATAAGGAAATAACCGTTGGGACGAGAGAAGAATTGCAGAAGGCTACTAGGCAAGCTTTTGGACTTATTACACCAGTTTGCCTAATAAATCCTTGTAACTCTGTGCGCAAACGATCTTTATTATGTATTCAACAAGGAGGTGCTCAGTTTGAATATCTTTGATTCTTATAGAAAACTAAATTCGTCACTCGAAAAATACGTTTTTTAGTTTTGTTCTTTGTTTATTGTATAGATTTCAGTTGTAATTACTAATACTAATAATTACTATTACTAACATTAACAGAATGTTAATTTACCTTTTCAAAAGTATTTAGTTCTACAGAAAAATTATTATATAGAATATTAAATTGTGATAAAACATAATTAGGCAAATAGGTCAACAAAATATCAAGGCCCGCTTCGATTTAAAGATGAATAATCTAATATTTCTCTCATTCTTAGAAATATATACCCATAAATTTATATCGTTGGACAGAGTTAAACGCCAACATATTTTTAAGTTCATAGCCAACTATGATTTCTATTTAAAAAATTATATTTTTTATTATTTCTGAGAAAAAGAGCAAGCATAGAAAAAAAACTGACTACGCCACTGGATTGTGCCTAAAAAGTGTCTTAAGAATGCTTTTACAGCATTTTATTATTCCGCAAAATAAAAAAGTTATGGGCAATCTTCAAAATGGTAGAAAATTCAAAAAGACCCCGTATCTCTGTTGGCCGTGAAAATATCAACAGGCGATTTACGCCATGAAACGTGTCTCAGAAATCGAGCACATGACATCTATGTCGGTTTTGCTCTATCTAGTCAGGAAATAGGTTTTCTCTGTTAAAACAGACCAATTTCGACCACCCTGTACATCATGCGTTCAGCTTCACGATTTAATTTCGTCTCGTGATACTTTATTTGCTTTATTTGTTTATTTATTAAGGAGTCGTAATTTTTCCTACAGCTTGTAAATTTTTAAGGGCAAGTTAGAAACACTTTCAAAAACTTTCTTAATATTTCTGTTAAATTTTTGAATTAAAAAAAACAAACCTATCGAATTTTTCTTATTTAAACACATTGTAAAAGATTCGAGCTTCAAAATAAAAAAAAGTTTCAATACCTAAAGCGGTTCTTGAGTTATAGCGTGTTATGTGTTAAAAAATTGAGTTTTTAAATTATCGCGATTACTGACGTTTTCTCGTTACAAAAAAATGGACACCCTAACGATATCCTTATAATTCCACTTCAGATGCTCAAAAACATACCTAATCGTTTTATCTAGCTATCTTTTTGAAAAAAAGTGTTTTTAAAAATAAGCTGTTTGCGTTCGTGATTTTACTTTACTTGGTAGGAAAAGGCGTACCGGATAAATGTGACAACGCCGCAACAGCACACCGTCGCGTCGCATTTCCTTCGCTCCGACTTGATAAGATCCCTATGATATTTACTTCCACACATACAGGGTGTCATTGAAATGGTGTAAAAATAAAATAAAAATAGGGGGTGATAGTACTCCTAAAAATAGTAAAAAATGGTTCCTATAAGTATAGGGCGGAAAATTCATATTAAGGGAGTTAGGGGCGCTGAAAGGGTGAATTTAAAAAACGGTTGTTTTGAAATTGTAGGCTTAAAAAACAAGATAAAATTTCGAAAAAAATGCTCTGCCATAAATTTTGACCCTAAATCAAATGGTGATACTGAAAATTTTTTGGAAAAGCGGAAAGGTAGTTTTGCAAAGGTAAGGGTTATTTGGTGAATAACTTTTTGAGGTTAATTTTTTGCACCGTGGGTTCATTTTTTGAAAACTACATACTTTTTCCTACAAAAAAGGTACTCTTGTTGCACATCGCCCAGAGTGATGGTTTTCGAGAAAATTGAAGGCAAAAAGTTTGCTCTGATGGGTTGCTAACTCAACATAAACTTATGAAAGTTACGGCGGTTCAAAAGTAACCAAGTAGTTATTAAATAATTAATTGGAAAATCAAAATTTCATGATTTTTAAAACGTCTTATTGCTTTAAAAATGAAATAAACCAATTACCAAAATTCCTTATTAAAATAATGCATTCCTTAATTAATTCATAGTAAATGTTTAAAGTGACCACTATTCATTTCAATGTAGACATCTGCTCTTCTTCTCCAAGATCTGCGTACCCTGTGGAATATCCTCGGTGTGTGTCCGAATTTGATTGGAACAGTCAATAATGCGTTGCTGTAGTTGCTCTTCAGTATTAATCGGCACTGAGTAAATCAAAGCTTTCAAAGTGGCCCCAGAAGTAGAAATCTAGTGGATTATTTCGTTTTTTAAAGCAACAAGATATTTTAAAAATCATAAAATTTTGATTGTTCAATTAATTATTTGATAACTACTCGGTTACTTTTGAACCGCCATAACTTTCATAAATTTATGCTGATACCAACCTATCAGAGCGTTAAATACCTGGGAATAACCCTGGAAAGTAAACTCCTGTGGAACAGGCATATTAAGAACACTACCAGCAAAGCCATAAAGGCTCTCATGATATGCAGAAGACTGGCCGGAAATAGATGGGGCTGCTCCCCTAACATTTTGCGCTGGATGTATACCATGATAGTAAGAGCCATGATTACTTATGGAACAGTTGCCTGGTACACAAAACTAGAGCAACGGACGGCAAGGCTAAACCTATGCAAAGTCCAGAGACTAGCATGCGTTTGCATCACAGGAGCCATGAGAACCTGTCCAACAGCAGCAGTAGAGGTTATTCTAGATCTAACACCACTGCACATTGTCATTGGTAGATATGCCAATGCAACAATGATTAGAATGGTCACTAACGGAATTAGTACTGGGAGAATTGTCAGATGAGGGGCTTGGAACACCCTCAAAAAGGAAATACCACTCCTGCAACTCCCAGTGGACGACATGCCAAGAACGTACAACTTTGAGAAACATATCAATGTAGTATTGAGCAATAAAAAGGATTGGAAGAGCGAAACGCTTGCCCAGCAGTTAAAAGACCATACCATAACTTGGTATACTGATGCTTCCAAAACCAATACGGGAACATGGATCGGAGTGTTTGGGCCAAGAGCTAAATACTCCGAACCAATGGGCACTTACCCTAATATCCTACAGGCAGAAATCTACGCTATCGAAAGATGCGTACAACTTATCTTAGATATGAACTATCGGAAACAAGAAATGGCCGTCTTGTCTGATAGTCAAGCAGCGTTAAAAGCGATCAACTCAGTATCAATCAATTCGAAATTGGTCAAAGAACGCATAGAGAAGCTGAATAAATTAGGCAAAGAAAACAAAGTCCTCCTACACTGGGTGCCTGCTCACCAAGGGATAGAAGGCAATGAAAAAGCAAATAATCTAGCTAGGAAAGCAGCGAACACTCCACTAACTGAACCAGAACCGTTCTGCTTTCCAAGTGGTAACCAACTCAAGGCGGAACTCAAGAACTTGGAAGATTCCATCCGCAACCTGGAATGGAAATTTTCCAATGGTCTAAGACACTCGAAGAAGTTTCTGAGGGCTTATGATGAAGAAAAATCACAGATCTTCCTGGGTCTGAGTAAGAACAATCTTCGGATTGTCACGGGGTTTTTAACAGGACACTGTCTCCTCAACGAACACCTCAGTAGATTGAAACTAAGAAGAAACGGCGAATGCAGATTCTGTGGGGAAGATGGTGAAACACCAGTACACCTCATCACTGAGTGCGCCGAGACGACAACCATTCGTGCCATGAATTTTGGTACGACTGATATTGGAGATGGAGAACTACCCTCTATAAACCGTCCCAGATACTGGCTTTTGTCAAAGCCCTGGGACTGTATGATGAGTTATGATTCAAGAAAGGGGGACACAATGGATCTGTAAGGTCGAAGTGATTAACCCCCCTCCCACTCATTCTAAATTCTAAAATTCTAAAAAACCCATCAGAGCAAACTTTTTGCCTTCAATTTTCTCGAAACCCATCGCTCTGGGCGATGTGCAACAAGAGTACCTTTTTTGTAGGAAAAAGTATGTACTTTTCAAAAAATGAACCCACGTTGCAAAAAAAATAACTTCTAAGAAGTTATTCACGAAACAACCCGCTATCCTTGCAAAAACTATCCTTTCTGTTTTTCCAAATAATTTTTCAGTATCACCATTTGATTTAGGGTCAAAATTTATGGCAAAGCATTTTTTTCGAAATTTTATCTCGTTTTTTAAGCCTGCAATTTCAAAACAACCGTTTTTTAAATTCAACCTTTCAGTGCCCCTAACTCCCTTAATATGCATTTTCCGCCCTATACTTATAGGAACTTTTTTTATTACTTTTAGGAGTACTATCACCCCTTGCTTTTTTTACACCATTTCAATGACACCCTGTATAAATACCGACCCAAAAGTAAAAGTTGCCAGCACGGTAAAATAAAATCATTGAATTCAAGAATTTTCATAATAACGCATAATGATCGCAGTAAAACTCTAATAATAAATAGTAGTTATAAGTCTATTACGCTGTAGGGGTGTATAAGGTGTATATATATGTGTAAGGTGTATTCAGGGGTCGGGTAAAGAGGGTGTGTGGCCGCAGGAAATATATATTATAATTCAGAAATCTGCCTCAGGCTTAGCCCGATCCTGTCGTTTTAAACCACACCCAAAAGTTGCGTATTTTAAAACGCTTATTTTGCTACTTTTTCGGACTAGTGAAATGGACCCTTAAGACGACACTATTTGACTATTATACAATAACTCAGTTCTTTTAAAATTCCATTGTGCTAATTGGTATATTACAAGTAAGAGCTTGCTTTGAACAAAACCGTAGAATGCTATATTTTCCTGGTTTTGTACTGGATAAAAAACAGTCATATTTAAATAAAATAAGAGGCAGATAGAAAAAGTAAAACATATATTAACATCAAGAAAATAACATTTATGATCTCCAGATACTTAAATAGAATTAGTCTCCAGATACTTAAATATCTTTGAAAACTTTACGATAATATTTAACCATAGAACAAGTAAATAACTTATCCGAATCATTGTTTGAACTGATTAAGACGAAAAATTTTAATACTAAAACACGAAATTTTAATACTAGCATCTGTTGATCGAAGGCAAGAACAAAGATCGGAGGGGAATTGGAAAGAAGGAAATGTCTTAGCTAAGAAATATCAGAGAGGTGGACAGGGTTACACGATTACAGTCGTTAATACTCACCGTTATGAACCCGAGAAGCAATGGAAAATGTTATCCCACACATACATTACTGGATTTGCATTAGAAAAAGAAAAATACATTACATCGGTTACCTAAATATAATTGTTAGAATGTCTCAAATGTCTATAAAAGGTAAAAAACCTGAAAGAAACACACTCAAACAAAGCCGGAAAGGCAAGAAAGTCGGCCGAGTTAAGAATATGAACGTTTTAATGCGATTAAATCTGAAACGGTTTTTTGCGACAAAAATTACGGGATTTGCGAGAGGCTTTGCCAGTCGTCGCCGGATGCCGAGATAACGGGCAAAATAATGGCCGACCCAGTTAGGGGTCGTTTTCTAACAAGGCTGCCGCACGGTTTTTCGGCAATTTTCTGCTTATAATTTCCATTGTGCGGACAAGAATAGTTCTTTATCAACACGAGTTTAGCAATTTTATTTGGATTAACCATAAAATACGTTCTTCTTTATAATGCTATAAGAGTTTATAAGATATTTAAGGCCTTCAACAATTGAACACCTCGGGGGAAAATAGTAACAAACACAAATGAGTGAAACAGTTTAATATTATGATTTATTGATTTAAGAACGTAACAAGCCACAAGGAAGAAAGTGCGGTATTTGGGCAACAGATGGCGCCACAGTTATCTAGTGACGTTCTTCGGTCAGGACTGAATGCTGTCTGATGTTGACGGAAGAACGGTAACACACATTTTAATCATGGCGACCGGCAGAGATAGTGCGGTTAAGCGAAAGTTGTTTATTTATGATATGAAAACAGCGACAGTAGTGATATTTCGAGTGAAACGGATGATAGTGTAAGGGATAAGGACTATTTTAATTCGAGTAGCAGCAGCGATGACAGCAGTGTTGTCACCTCAGAGGTAAATAGAATATAACGTCACCTGTTACGTTTTAACTAAAATTTTGAACGTTTTGACTTAAAATATTTCAATTATTGCAATTTGGAATTTGCGGTGAGTATTTATTTCCACCTGAGTTTATGGAACGTACTCTTATTCTAAACAAGGCGTAACATTTTGGAATAGAAAGAGGTTAGGTTAGGTTATTTGTTTCAGATGGCGTGTGGCTTGTGCCTTTTGCATAAAAGATTTATCAATTTCAGTTTTGGTGAAAACAACTGATAAAAAGGTAATGTATTATTTTTTTTCCAGGGTGGACGTGCTACTAGAGGATTCATCGAAACGCCGGAGAAAAAGAAGGCTGCCAGGAAAAGACAAATCAACACAGAATGCAGGAAGAAAGTTAAAGCCCAACATAGACGAAATCTCGGACATGGATATACGATTACAAAAGGAAAGACTCAAATACCTAGAACTTTGGGCCCACCATGTAGCTGCAAGAAGAAATGCAGAGAATTACTACATAGAGTAGAAATGGCGATATTTCAATCATTTTGGGACCTACAAACGTTCGATAAACAAAACGCTTATTTATTTGGCACAATCAAGAGTGTCGGTAAAAAACGAGTCTACCCAAAGAAAACCAAAAGGCAGACATCCTCAAGATCTACTACGTTTAGGTACTTTGTAAAAATCAACGGAAAAGACCAAGAAGTTTGTAAACAAGCGTTTTTATCTATCCATGGTTTGCAAAATTCAAAAAGACGAGTTTATAATATCTGTACCCAGATAAACCAAGGACTTCACACACCAAAGCGCAAGACACAAGAATCGGAAAAACAGGTTACCTGAAGAAACTATCCAGTCTATTCATGACCACATTAAGGCCATTCCGAAATATCGTAGTCATTATAGTAGAGAACGTAACCGACAAAAATGCTATATTGATCAGGATATATCTATATCTTCTCTATACAAAAAATACTATATCCCTTGGTGTCAAGAACGGAACATTATTCCCACAAAGGAAGATAGATATCGCAGAATATTTTTTCTGAATACAAAGCATCAGTTCGCTCCCTAAGAGCGACATGTGTGCAACGTGTGATGAATATAATACTTTGCTTAATACCCACAAAGGTGATGAGAATAAATTGAAGGAAATCAACGAATTTAGACCTACACCAAAGACGAGCAGAAGCGATGCAGACAAACATGAAGAATGAAATTCAAAGATCTAAAAATGAAAATGACTTGGAAGTTATATGCTTTGATTTACAACAAGCCTTGCCTATTCCTCAGCTTACAGTAGGTAAAGCTTTCTACTTACGAAAAATCTGGATGTATAACTTAGGAATTTATGACGGTAAAACTGGAAAAAGTTATATGAATATGTGGACGGAAGATGTGGCGAAACGAGGCTCCGATGAAATAGCCAGCTGCCTTCTCAAATATATCAAGGAGCACCCAACAAACACCTGATAGTGTTTACTGATAACTGTGGGGGCCAAAATAAAAATTGAACTATTATGGCATTATGGCTTCATCTAGTAAGGACTAAAGTATATAAATCTATTGAACATAGATTCCTTGTCGCTGGGCACACCCACTTACCATGCGATCGAGACTTTGCTGCAATTGAAAAGCATAAAAAATACTTGGGACAAGTTTACTCTCCTGAATGTTGGGTAGAGGCCGTCAAAGATTCGAAAATTCAAAATCCATTTACGGTATATAGAATCAATCAGAATGACATTTTTTCTTTTGAAAAAATAAGTAAATCTCTAAGCAAGAAAAAGTTGACTGATGAAAAAGAAAATGTGGATTTTTCCAAAGTGCGTTGCTTCAAGTTCGAAGAAAGTCATCATAATACAATGTTTATTAAGCATTTTTTGAATATTAAACATTCAAGGCAGTCAACATTGGGAAGAGAGGTCAAAAAATACAGATAGAAGAGCTTAATGCATTAGAAAAGGAGTATGTTGGCCCAGTTCCTATTAATGCAAAAAAGTTGGCGAATTTGAAGGTTTTACTTCCATATATTCCTGGAGTTTACCACAACTATTATGCTAGTATTGGTGTCAAAACTACTGTTAATGAAATCGATGATGACGGTGAAGACCAAGAAGAAGGAGTGGAAAATATCGATGATGACTCTGAATCCGATTAAGTAGTTTATTTTTCTCGTTGAAATCAAATAACCTAATATCTGTTTTGATTTTGCATTGACATTTGATTTCAATAAATATTTTTCTATCATTCTTTTCATTCTTTGGTAAATATTTAACATGTATAATATTTTGCAAAAAAAAAAAAAAAAAAAAAACATTTTTCCAAAATTTCATCTTTTTTTTTAAATCCGTCAAGATATTTTTCTTATTGCGGAAACTGAATGATACTATTTTGTCGTATAAATAAAACAATTATTTATAGGTATGTTTTAATTATCCTCATTTCAGGATTTAATGGAAAACGTTTATCGTGTATTTCTCTAAACGATTGAAATGTGGCTTATTACTATTTTCCCCCAAGGTCTTCAATTTTTTTGCTCGAGCAATACGTAACTGG
>NW_022146381.1:0-4256 GCF_002938485.1 Sitophilus oryzae | reverse complement strand
ACTATTTTCAAAATCGACCTTAGTGTATGGACATTATTATTTAAACAGTTTACTAAAATTTACCCACAATAGTTTAATAAGTAAGTATTCTTTATTTTATGAAGAAAAATAAAGCCATATCTGCTGGTGGATATGGATATGTTACTAGTGATTTTATTTTGTGAGGAAGATTATTTCTTGGCCTCATGAACTAATGCTTAAAGATATCCAAATAGGAATCTTCCTGATAACGGTTCCTTTGAAAAACTACTTGTCCTATTTCCTATTTCGTAGAATTCGTAGTGTAGTTTATAAAAAACCTATGAGGCAGAAACCTGTCGTTGGAAGTGAAGAAATTCAATTTGCCGTAATTGGCTCTTTTATAAAAAATTCATAGATCTACAAGTTATCGTAAAATTAAACAAAGAACTATACTTCTTCGTTTTTCTTGATAGAATAATAAATACATATTAATAAATATTATTTATTAAAGTATTGTAGGTCAATTAAATAAAAGTAAACTGGTATAGATTTAAATAAAATCTATAAACTAATGTCCATTTTGAAAATAGTTACTACCTGTCACTAGAAAATTGCCATGACGATACCAGCCATCTTGATTACCATTTTATTTAAAAATCGATTTTTATTCAAAATCTGATATAGATAGGTATAGGATACCCTAATATAGTTTGAAAGAGCATTTAAATCTGCTTCGATTTATTTAAAAAAATACAGGATGTTGCATTTGAAATAACAAAGTTTTTATGTAAAATAAATCCTTAAAATGGATCACTAATTTTTGGTACCCCTGTATAAATTTAAGGAAGCAATAACATTTTTCAGTAAAGTTCATTTCTTTGCCTTTAAACTCAGCACAAGAATTAATTCTGAAAAGTAATGTACAGGGTCTTAATAATCAATTCTCTTGTAGCATGCATACTTAAATATCTTTCAATATCTCAAAAACCAATGATTTTAAACATATTTAACCCTTATAATCAATGTCTTTTTTTGGGCCCAAGAATCCAAAAAAGAAATAAAATACCGGGTGTTTCATAAGAAAAAATATAACTTTGGTTTGGATCTTAGTTCTGAGATACCCTGTATATTTCAAAATAATTTTAAATTGTGCACATTGACTCCCCACATATACTCATAATATATTTTGTTTCTACATCTTTCCGTTTTCGTATAATCAACCGATGCGAATGAGGTGCGCCACCCTGTATATTATAGAATATATAGAACCCATAAAAACCTCTTTAAAATTAGTATATTAAAAAAGAAAATTCAGGCGTAAAATTACAAGTTCAATCGATAGGATTTCCCTAATCCTATGCAATATCTATATCTAATCGTCCACACAGGTCGGGCATAAATTTCCCAGAGCAAAATTTAGTATATCCAACTGCAATAACTTCGCATAAACTTTATTATTCACCGGTGGCGGTTACGGTTCTTGGAAACTATGCATGTAACGTGTAGACAATCAGTTTCTTTTATGACGGAGAGCAGAATAGATGGTATATATCTCTAGCGGAATGCAATTTGAAAGTTTTAAGTGTGCGAAATTATCGTGGAATGGCTCTTTCTTAGCGGTAAGTCGCTTTGTGGAATAGAGGGCCAGTGCGACATTATTATTAGTATTTTTAAAAATAAACTATCGTTTGTTATCTTGGAAAAGTGTATTTTTATGCTACTATTGTTACTTGAAACTATTGAAACATTAGTTAAACAAATGAAAAAATAACAAAGGATTAATCTGTAAAATTGTTGTACTATTTAATTTTAGAATAATAGAGAAACGGATGTCACTGGTCTGCAAAAAAATACATTCTTCTCGAGTCCTGGTACTATTCCTGCTGATTCTTATCGAATATGATATCTATTATCTAAATATCTTTAATCTTTATCTTTAATCTTTATTTCTCAAGTCATACAAAAAATTTACATTCCTTATGTTAAATAATACCGTGCTGGCAACTGTTACTTTTGGGTCGGCATTTACATGTGTGGAAATAAATCGCATAGGGATCTTATTAAGTCGGAGTGAGAGAAATGCCGTAAACCGCTTATTTTTAAAAGACTTTTTTTCAAAAGATAACTAGATAAAATCATTACACATGTTTCTGAGCATCTGAAATGGAATTATAAGGATATCGTTAGGGTGTCATTTTTTTGTAACGAGAAAATGTCAGTAATCGCGATAATTTAAAAACTCATCTTTTTAACACGTAATAGGCCATAACTCAAGAACCACTTTAGATATTGAAACTTTTTTTATTTTCAAGATCGGATATTTTACAATATGTTTACATAACAAAAATTCGATAAGGTTGTTTTTTCCATTCCAAAATTGTAAACAATCCATCCATTTACTTTTAGAGCATAGCAATTTTCAGCAATCGTGTAATTTTTTTATTGATAAAAATTTCCACATCCTGTCTACAATGAAAATGCAGCAGAAATATTAATAAAGTTCTTGAAAAAACTACAATCTATTATTACTAATAGATTTCGAGATATCCATTTTTGAATTCAGAGTTCTAATAGCGCGACCACTATCGAACACCCACTCAATTCCACTTATTTTTACCAAAAATGCTAGTGTTTCTTGCTTGCACTTAAAAAAATTTAAGCTATAGGGAAAATTACAACGACTCGTTAATAAATAAACAAATTAAGTATCACGAGACGTAATTAAATCGTGAAGCTGAACGCATGACGTACACCTTTCCCTAGAACTTTAAGTACTGACAGGGGTATTGATTGGGTCGACCGGTCAATTGCGACAAATCTGATATATCCCCTTCCACGTCTCTTAGCGATGTGCACAGTTTCTCGGTTTATTTCATACGTTTGGCAACTTGTTTACTGTCCTCTCTTTGTTCAGTACATTATAAACGCATTGTACTCTTCTTACATACGGAAATCTCGACCAAGACTAACCTTTGTTTAATAGTAACCTAATTAATACAAATATTTACAAACTGCCAGACATAATTTGTTTAATAAATGTACACCGTTTCAGTTCTGCAGTGACTGCATTTTTTCAATTCTAGGACAGCATAAATAAAGTAGTTAATTAATAATAAAAAAAAGCAACGATGTATATTTTCATTTATTTTTACAGTTTTTTTAATTTACATCATTTAAAAAATAAGAAATGTATTCAAAATAGCCCCCATTCTCTTCTACCACCATTTTCTGAGGAGCCTCCCCCCGTTATTTTATCATTTCTTTATCGCTTTTCGATAATAATAATAATTTTATGGATATGAGGTTAATTTGAAGGGGTTAAAATAATCATTTGAGCTGTAAACTATAATAAATAAATAATTTGGTGCTCATTTGTAATTTATACCCTGAGGTATAACTCTGTCTCCCCAAAAACCAGCACTTCCCTACCACTATCGTTGCCCCAATCCTACTTCCCTAAAAATCCCTTCTTCAGCTTAACGATGTTTTGATGGAACCATTCCTCGGGTTCATCCAAAACGGCTACTAACTTTTCTAGGAAGGAATTCAGATGCAAATGAAGGAACTGCACTTTAAGAGACATGTCACATCTCTTGGCCTTGGAAACCTTGGAATACCTGAGACAGAATCATAAATTTTGTGGTTACCCAAAAAGTTCTTACTTAAGTTTTGGAATGCAAATTAATCTTTTTATTTTCTATTCATGTGTTCAATAAACGACGACCCACAAGAACCCCTTACTTGATTTTAGACTAAGTAGAGGAAATTTAGTATTATAAAATTAAAGTGTCTCATCTGTCTGGTCCGTTGCTTTCACAAACTGTTTGATCAACTCTAGTTTGATTTGCAAATTTGATTAAATCTTTACTAGCCTTATAGACTATGTCCATTGTGGTACTATGTCTATTGTGGATAATTATTTCAACTTTTATCAACTTCAAGAAATATGTCGCGAGAAACTTCGCAACCAGTCTAGAGGAGATTCAAGATGTATGTAATAGATGTCAATAAGTGCATGGCAAGGGTGTATGTAGAGAAAATTCAAAAATTTTCCTTGATTTAAGTGAGAACAATCTTTGGATTGTCACAGGGTTTCTAACAGGACACTGTCTCTAACAGGACATTGAGAAACAACGGCGAATGCAGATTCTGTGGGGAAAATGGGCAAACACCTCATCACCGAGTGCGCTGAGACGGCAACCATTCGTCCCATTAACTTTGGTACGGCTGATATCGGAGATGGAGAGCTAGCTTCTGTGGAGCCGTCTCAGATATTGGCTTTTGACAAAGCTCTG
>NW_022146380.1:33749-37668 GCF_002938485.1 Sitophilus oryzae | reverse complement strand
GCAATTTATTCATGAGCAGGTTAATTGATCATTACTTGACCAGGTATTCCTCATGCTTGACTGTACCCAACTAATTCGACTCTAGTATATAAGCTCAGTAGTTTTAGGATTTAGTTTAGTTCACACTTGGTAACGGTCAGTGATACTTCTGATGTAACCAAAAATAAATAAAGACAATGGAAGTCCGAAATTCTTTTAGTTTTAATATGAATTTCATGATGCCGTCTCGATAAACGAGGAAGTTATTCATGTTTTGCATCACTTTTTCTCTACAAATTTATTTTTCTTCAAAAACTGTTAGCAGAGATTTAATAAATTTAACTGAATATATAACCACTAGATAAATATATGACTAACAAACGGACTACCATCAATTGTTTGAGTCAGTCTTACAATTTTTTTTTAATTTCAACAATAACACAGTAAAATTAAAGAAAACTAGAATATATTCTAGAGGTTGATGGCTATAAAGTAATATTAAGAATCTATATGCTGTACTGTTCGGGTCGCTGTCAGGGGTCGGGTAAAGTGGGTGTGTAGCCGAAGGAAATATATATTATATTTCAGAAATCTGCCCAAAGCTTAGCCCGATTCTGTCGTGTTAAGCCACACCCAAAATTCCAAACACACGTGCTCTGATTGAGGCTTGCAGAGCTTGAGCATTTGCCATAAAATAGCGAGAAATTTGTAACAAAACCATATAAATCATATATCACTGCAATCACAAAACTTCAATCTATTTCCCTATTGTAACGGAATTTTAAATTATGTCTTTATTTTAGAGAAAATTTAGTCCAAATATAAGGAATATTTTGTTGGTGTTTGACCATGAAAATCTTAAAAATAAATAAGTTGTCTAAAAATGTGCTACAATACGGATATAGTATAACCCTTTATCTTTAATTTTCTTCTTCATTTGTGTAAAAATACCTAGCCAGTTTTACATAAAACGTTAATTGCCGAACGTTTATTTTGCTACTTTTTCGGACTAGTGAAATTGACTCTTAATTAATCCCTTGAGCGATGTTTCAATCTAATAAATTTCTTCCGTTAACATGTAGACATAATGTAATTAAAACCTCACGTTCAAAGACCAGATATCATTAGCTATTTCACCTCCTTTATCATTATCGCGATTAACTAAAAGTTGACAAGCGAAAGAGCCTAAAGCAATATCGTCCGTCTCTTTTAGCATCTCCAGTCGGTTATTAAATATGGAAATTTATTTATTCACTTAGCAATGGCCGGCGGTGTGCAGAGTGCGACTGTAAGATTATATTTATTTCCTGGCAGGAATTCTTTGTGCCGTGAGGTGGACCGCCCACGCGGCTCTCGAGCAATCTATTAAAGTTTCATCAAAGTTTAGCGGCACGTTTTCAGTAAAGCGACGATTATTAGGTGAGGAGTTGAAGCATCGGCTGCCTTCTGAAGAAGTCGGCGAAATATTCGTCATGCCATAAAATTTGTCAAGAGTTAGATATTAAGTTAGATTGAGATATAAGAGAAATGTTGGAAAGATAAGCAGGTTCTTTTTAAAAATAGTATATACCTTACACAAATGGGGCAAGATTCCAAGCCCCTTCTGCGAGTGCGGCAAAAATCAAACCATCAAACATATCGTGGAGGAATGCCCTGAAACGGCTTATAACGGCAGACCAGAAGATTTCTTGTTGGCAACTCCAGAATCAATAGATTATATAAATTTGTTAAATGTCCGTTTGTATTTTTTTTTCTTTTTGTCATATACGTACTTTGTGTCTTAATACGCCATACGCTAAATAAATAAATTAATTAAAAATGGTGACAAAATAATGATTAATATATAATAATAATAATTATTATATATAATAGTTGGCTATTATGTAGCTTATATGGAAAGCAGAACCTGATAACCGATTTAAAAATTTAGTTCTACTAAATCAGCCATCAAAATATCTATTCTCTTAACCAAAAATGTAATATATTTATTATATAGATGCAACATAGCATTGCTATTACTACATAAGCCAGTAAAGAATAAGTGACCTGATACAATCGGAAAATATAGTTGGGGTTAAAACCTTTGCTGCTGTAACACACAACAAAATAAAATACTAATTCACCACAATTCATCAAAACGCTACTTTTAAAACTGGACATGCGTTTCGCTAACAATATTAGCATCATCGCCATGTAATTAAAGCTACAATCTAATTTTATAATTAAAATCTAAAAAGGGCTCAAGGGTTAGAAAGAACACATGTTAAAAAACTCTAAGATAATTTAACAATCTTATTTATCTTCCATTAAAAAAATTGCAGGTTAGGTTAGGAAGGCTAGGTCAGCTGAGAAAAAAATCCCTAAGTACCTTTAGTTGTATGCATTACCTTAAATGCTTAAGCCGGAAAAATCTATGCACCCAATTTTTTCTTCGTTGATATATTTATACGTTGTTCCCCAGTGCACCAATTCCTCATACTTTAGGCTACTTGAAAGAATAACCGAACCCAAATGTCCTCAGCAACGAAATTGTAACGAATATAATTAACTTACATCACTCTGTATGAAACAAAATTGTTTTCAATTTAACAACGACCTTTTTGAATAAGAGGAAGGTTAGGTTGTTTTCATTATTTCTACAATTAATATATATGAATGCATTGTCTCCAAAATTGGTCCTGGGTTTTTGCAATTTATTCATGAGCAAGTTAATTGATCATTACTTGACCAGGTATTCCCGCCGGGTGTCTACCGGTGTCACTTCTGACTGGTGATGTAAATGGTAATATTACCGCGGTAATATTACGGTAATTAACATTGGAAATATTTTTTTGCTCTACTCTTTTCATTTGCCCAGCTCTAAAATAAGTATGTTGGCAGTAGACATTTTAAATTGACCATCGTTATAGATTTGTTCATCGGCCAAGAAGAAAGAGACCAACCGTGGAAAGAGCAGGGAAACTTACTTATATTGCCCACAATTATAATTTCCTAATTGGAGAAGAATATCCAAAAATTGTAGAAGCTGTTGAGAAAGAAATGTTAGAAGAAGAAGATATCGAATTCGAAGTAAAAGACTTGACTCAATTAACGCAAGAGAAAGAAGAATATGTCTAGATTTAGGATAATTTACTACATTATCCAAACCAAAACCAACTATAACATAGGCCACTCTGACCCTGACTGGTTTAAAAAACGTACCTACTTGTCCTTTTTTAAATGTTTTTACACTTTTGAAATAAAAAATAATATTATTTTAAAAGCTCTTTTTTTATAAATTACCAATATTACCGTAATATAACCGATTTATAAATTACCGGTAATTTTACATCACTACTTCTGACCCAGTCAATAGCACGGAGTAGGAATGATATCTCTGTCACACAATAAGTCGTTTCTCACTCCCTACAGTTTTCGGCCATTATTACTATTATCTGTGCATCGACTGTAATAGTGACGTTTACTATTATAATTTCACTATTTCAGTGTTATTTTCAAATTATATTCCGCCTCGTCTTGTAATTAAGATAACATGTAGTACTCCCTCAGACGTACATACCACACGCTGCGCGGTTCCAAAAATCCCAAATCTTCAACCCTGGAACTACCTGCTGTTTGCCCTATATCCTCATTCTTTCGCAGCGTGTCGTACCATACGCTTGAACCGCGTCCGTTACGTTATCCCCGTTTTAGGGGTCGCGAGTTCGTGGTTCGTTGTGCGTAAATTGTATATAACTTTAATTCTAGGAATTCTAAAAGGAATAATTTATACGACTTATACGACAAAAGTCAGCTAGTTTTATATGAGAAATTGTACAGGGAATGTCATCATCGTCACTTCCAAGTCAACTGGATGACGTTTTTTTATTTCGATCGCATACGCTACTATTATATAATATAAAATACTATTAAAATATTAGAAGGAACAATTAGTACTTCA